>NW_005871202.1:1682854-1713579 GCF_000147115.1 Myotis lucifugus | reverse complement strand
TTCCTCATCTGTAAAATGGAGTCAGTATTACCTACTCAAAGGGTATATGGAAGTTGAACAAGATAATAAAGATGAAAAAATGTCTATTCTGCAAAGCACTATTCAACCATGCAGCATACTATAGTTATACCATAATAATTAGAAATAAAATGTATGCATTTCCTGCTGAAAACTAACTTCCAACCTGTCTTGTAAAAATAATTACTTTCAAAATCACTTTTTAAAAGTAGATGAAGTAGGCAGCCATTTTTATGGGAGAGAATGTAGCCCAGTGGATAAAAATTATAGGCCACACAGTGGTTAGAAGCATGGAATCAGGTAGACCAGAGTTCATATCTCCATTCCACCACTTACTACGTAGGTGACTTGGGGCAGGTTACTTATCCAACCCTCATTCATGAAAGAGTCAGTGCTGTACTCCTGGAGTGCTGTGACTGGGAATGAGGCCGCCGTGTAAAATGGTTACAGTAGGATCTGACACAGGACAGGTGCTTGCTGAGTGGTGAGATGTCAGGAATACTCTGCAAACCCAGAAGCTCACAGAAGCAAACACGGGCATGAAGCCAACTGGAGGCCAACTCTTTTGAGCTAATTTTAGGCCTTTAGAAATTTTTCATGAAACTACAAATATTTTGAGAAGGGGTCACCCACTGAGCCTCCATGAGACACCAACAAATAGAATAAATGTATTCCCTCCACGCCTGCAGAGGCAGATGAAGCCTGTGGTTTGGTAGCAGGAAAGGGTTTCGGAAAGGCGTGGAGCAGATGTAGACTTGGGAGGAGTGTCACACAGAAAGCCTCTGAGCAAGGAGAAGCACATCACTAGTAGGTGGTTGGGGTGGGGGAGGCAGGGAAGTGGGGAGAACAAGTGCCATGTCTAAAAGGAAAATGAAATAGTGGATAATCAACTGTGAAATGACTTATCATGAGTTAAAATAGTATCAAAATAAGTATTTTACAGGGAGACCAATGTGCCCTATTTTGTGGATTATGGGGTATATAAAAATCCACCATTGAAGTGGATAAATTTGGGAACCATTGTTTGCCTTATTAAACATATCCCAAGTTACACACAATGGATTAACCTTGGGGTGCTGGTGCTTATTAAATTTCCTAAAGCTTATTCAGAATAAAATTCAGTGGTCAAAAATAGCATGTATTCATTGCCTTTCAGGTAATCTTTGCTATAAAAAATGTGATAGTACATAATTAGTTTCTTGTTGGTCTAAGGGTCATAGGAAATCTTCATGTTACACATAATTTTGTTGAATTATGTCTCTTATATACTCCATTAGCTCTTCTTGCTCCCAAAGTAGAAAGAAACTGTTATTGGTGATAAAATGGTTGGAAAACTAGCAGGAAGTACTTTACATTTTATAAGCCTCACTATTCTAACCTGAGAATTGAAGTTATCGGAACATACTCTAATTGCTTTACTGGTTCATGGTGAGAGAAAGAAGACAACACTTATTAAAAAAATCCATACAGTGTTGTGTCTGGTGGGTTCTGCCGCTATACCCAACTGGAAACAACAGTGTAAATGCTATCTTTGACTCAGAGCAGATAACTTCATCTCGATGCATGCTTTTTTTTTCTTTATTAACTATCTTCACATTAGCTTTACACATACAACCTGAGAGGGATTTTGTGAAGTTTATCAAGGTAATATTTATAAACTTCCCTGAAATCCCTAGCTGAAAGAGAAAATGTCAGGTAATATCACTTGTCTAAAAATGAGACCTTTTGTAAGCTTTCATTATAATTTTAAATTTCCTTATATTAAGGAATGTGAATCAATCAAATATAATGAGCAGTGACTATTTGCACATTCTAAATTCTTCAGGGCCCAAAACGGAGTCACTTACTTATTTTCCCCCCACACAAGTTGTAGTTCTTAAAGTTGTTAGTGTTAATGATGATGGTAGTCGTATCCATGGCACTAGTAGTAGTAATAATAATACTAGTATAATTGTCTAGATCATGGCATACACCGCTCTTCTCCCTGGGAATTACTAAGTAGGGGTGGTGGTGTCTTTTATGGTTTACTTATAGGGCTCAAGGCACAGTTCAGCATTAAAAAAAGTTAGCATTAAACTTGGCTACATTCAAGGAAGTCAGGATCTGAAGCAGGAACATAGATAGCAGGTCAACAACTTAATTTATATATAAACATTATTTTGTAACAACGGGCAGTGCAGTAGGCCTATCTTGATGATTCTGTCCTTAAGGTTTAAGTTTCCTGCCCTTATCAATAAAGTCTAATCTTATTATTGAACAGAATCCCCTTATGTGTTTAAGATCCAGTGGCATGCAGTTGCAAATAGAGTTACATGCCCTGGTGTGACTGGAGTGATTTGGGGGAATGTTCTGAAATCACCAGGGATACGAATCATGCTCTGTAGATTCATGTCTGAATATCCAGCACCTAGTACAGTGTATGACATGTAGCAATAAATACATGGGTCATACTTTACCACCTCTGTCTCTGGGGGTGGGATCGGGCCATGCAGAGAGGGATGTGTTTCCTCTCATTCTTTCTCAGACTCACATCTCCAGGCTTTTTATCACTTTGCATGATAAATAACTTAGGCAACTGTGTTTAGCTATTATAAATGTATAGATGTATTCATTTATATTTTTCCAGATTTGTTGAGATATAATTGACACATAAGATTGTGTAAGTTGAATGTGCACAATGCGTTGATTTGATGCACATATATATTGCAAAATGATTATCACAATCAGGTTAGTTAACACATACATTCATCACCTCACATGATTACAGTGTGTCTGTGTATGTGTGTGTGTGTGATGAGAACATTTAAGAGCAACTATTTTATTAACTTTTAAGCATATAACACTGTGTGTTAACTATAATCACAATGCTGTACATTACTTCCTGGAACTTATTCATCTCATAGCTGGGAGTCTGTACCCTTTGACCAGCATCTTCTATTTCCTCACCCCTTAACTCTTGGCCACCACTATTCTGCTCTGTCTCTGTGAGCTTGATGTTCTTAGGAGTTTTTAGATTCCACATTTAAGTAAAATCAAACAGTATTTGCCTTTCTCCCTCTGACTTACTTTACTTAGCGTAATGCCCTCAAGGTTCAAAAATGTTGTAACAAATGGCAGTATTTCCTTTTTTCATGGCTGAATACTACGGCTGAATGATATTCAGAATATTTTAATGGAATGATATTCTGATTATGTTCAGAATGGTATATTCAGAATAGTATTTTTTTTTAAATATATTTTATTGATTTTTTACAGCGAGGAAGGGAGAGAGATAGAGAGTCAGAAACATCGATGAGAGAGAAACATCGATCAGCTGCCTCCTGCACATCTCCTACTGGGGATGTGCCCGCAACCCAGGTACATGCCCTTGACCGGAATCGAACCTGGGACCCTTCAGTCCGCAGGCCGACGCTCTATCCACTGAGCCAAACCGGTTTCGGCAATTCAGAATAGTATTGTATTCAGAATAGTATTCTGGATATATATCACCTTTTCTTTATCCATTCATCCATTGATGGGCACTTAGATTGTTTCCATGTCTTGGCTATTGGAAGTAATGCTGCAATAAACTTGGGGGTACAGAATTCTCTTCACGATAGCGATTTCACTTCCTTTAGATATGTACCCAGAAGTGGGATTGCTGGGCCATATGGTAGTTCTTGTTTCAATTTTTGAGGACCATGCATACTGTTTTCTAAAGTGTCTGCACAAATATACATTCCCACCAGCAGGACAAGAGGGTTTCTTTTTCTCCACATCCTTGATAACACTTATCCCGTCTTTTTGATAGTAACCATTCTAATAGGTGTGAGGTGATATCTCATTATAATTTTGATTTGCATTTCCCTCCTGGCTAGTGATGTTGAGCACGTTTCCATGTACCCATTTTCCATATGTATGTCTTCTTTGGAAAAAATGTCTCCTCAAGTCCTCTGCTCATTGTTTAATTGGATTTTTTTTTGCTTTGAATTACTTGTATAATTTGGAATTAGTTGTATTATGTAATTAGCCACTTATCTGATTTTCAAATATTTTCTCCTATTCCATAGGTTGCCTCTTTATTTTGTTGATTGTTTCTTTGCTGTGTAGAAATTTCCAATATTTAGATTGTATTGTAGAATGGCTCTATAGTTTACTGTCCAAATCAATACACTTTTACTTTATTATATATTTTTATACATTTTAGAAAGGAAGGGGGAGGGAGAGAGCAATAGAAACATCATGATGACAAAGAATCATCTATCAGCTGCCTCCTGCACGCCCTCTACTGGGGAATGAGCCTGCAACCTGGGAATGTGTCCTGACAGGGAATCGAACTGTGACCTCCCAGTTCATAAGTCAACGCTGGGCCAAATCAATACACATTTAAGAGTGGAGGGGTATCAGCTGTGCCAAGGCAACAGGCATCCTTTCTTGGTCTCGACAATAATGATGGTTGCCCTGATTATATGCCCTGAGCATGGGAGAGCGTGCCTTTTGCTACTCTCCCCCGATGCTTAATGAAAGTAGATTTTATGTATGTTTCTGAATAATTCTTTCTAAATGGATTTTATAATAATTGAATCCCACTTTAACTGCAAGGAAGGATCTTGCTATTTAAAGGAATTGTATGGTGATTCCAATTGCAAACTGGATAATGGTAATTCTCCCCACTTCAAATTTGTCTTTTATAAGCATTGTTATAGGTTGAAATGACTTAGCTCCCAGTACATCTGAATAATAATTAGTGCCTAATAGCTCTGTAAAGAATATGTATTAACTAATTTCCTGGCAATATGTTTAGAGCCTTCCTGTACTCTCTCCTTTCCCCCAAATTTTATATCCAAGCCATTAGCAAATTCAGTGGGGCTTTCCTTTAAGATGGATCCTGAATCAGATACTGCTCACCCCTACTTGAAATTATTATATTGAGTAAGAGAAAAGGCGTTACTATTGTCTGCAAGGTTTTGCCTGGCCCAACCCTGCTGTATTCCTCTCCAACCGCACTTCCTTTTCCTCCACGGCAGTCAGTCCAGAGTGTCTCAAGCACACGAAGCATGTGTGAGCCTTCCTGCCTTTGCACTTGGTGATCCCCATCTATTCCCACAGCTCATACCTTTGCCATTATTTACTTCTCTGGTTAAATATCACTTTTTTAGAGAGACTACCCTAGATCATTCTATCCAAAAATTAAATATCTGACTTTCTTCCATGCTTTGTTTTTTCAAAGCACTTATTCATTTTTCATGTTCTATCATATGCATTTGTCTATTTTTTTGTCTTTCTAAATAGGCCACGACCTCCATCAAGTGAGGGGCTTCTTCTTCTACTATATCTGAAGCCTTTAAATAAGTGCTGGTACATGGTAGGCGTCCAATTCAGATTTTTTTAGGAATAAATAAATGAGTTTGTATAAAGGTATACAGAGTAGGTCAAATCTCAGGTTGAAAACTCAAAAATAAATAAAATCTTGCATTCAAATCTCTTTCTCATTCAATCATTTACCCTCTAAATAGGAGGAGATACAGTAGGAAAAAAAAAGTCAAACATTGAAGAATTAGAGACGCCAGCCAGTGAATGCTGAAGACTTGACTAAGAAAGGAGAGACTGTGCTGTTTGTATTATTTTAATGCAGAGCTTTACTGACTCTGAGATGGTTCTCTTTGGGTGCACTGTTCTCTTCAAAGAGTAGAAATTCCTGCTTCTCAGCTCTGATTAAAAGATAGGCTGCCCAGCCGGTGTGGCTCAGTGGTTGAGCACCAACCTATGAACCAGGCGGTCAAGGTTCAATTCCAGGTCAGGCATGTGCCCAAGTTGCAGGCTCGATCCCCAGTGGGGGGCATGCAGGAGGCAGCCGATCAGTGATTCATTCTCATCATTGATGTTTCTAACTCTCTCTCCCTTCCTTTCTGAAATCAATAAAAATATGTATTAAAAACAATAAAAAAGGTAGACTTCCCCCCATGCCCTAAAGATCCCCAGGTAACTTCTTCCCTGGCTGATGGAAGGCAAGGTGGTCCACTCCTTAGAAGATTCCAGGGGATGGAAGTTGAGAAACATGAGCAGAGCCGCAGCTCTGGCCTCAACTGCCCCGCAGTTGCCCGGGAATGAGGCTGGTCTCTAAGTGACGAAGGTGGAACCATTGGGTGCTTTATGGACCACAGACCATCGCACTCCGAGGAGGCAGGCGGCATGGGTGGTGGAACCTGATGGACCACCCTCCCTGCAGCCCTCTGCCTGCCCTCCTGCAGCTTCTGGACTCCTCCCAAGGGGGAGCAGTGGCTACACCCGCAGCGGCTCTGAAGTGGCACCAAGCCCAGTGTTGCTAAGTTGGAGGAAGTGGACTTAGTCCAGGACCCGCCTTTTGACGGGAATCATGAAGCTCTATACCCTTTAGAAATTATTTTTAATCTTGACGCCTTCCTGCCAAATAGTCGAGTTGTTAATAATAATGTAAACCTTCAAACTACATTTTGACAAGTTTTTCTTTTGAAAAATCAGAGAAAAATAAAAACCCCCAAAAGAAATGTGGATGCTAATGTCTGAACAAAGCTTTCAAAGACCTTTGTAGTTTTTACTAAGAACTGAGGTGAGGTTTCCTTTTTAGAATTTCCACACCTGTATCATAATTTGCTAATTAATACACAATTTTTACTGTGTGCCTATATTTTTATTATTTTGTGTGTTAATAAATACCTGGTGAGATGTAAGTTGAATATAACAGTTTATTAAAACTGAGTAACTTTTCCTTTAATCTTAGGCAAGTATGAAATGGGTAGAGGAAGGGGGCTTGTTATCACCCAGAACACAGTGACCCATCCCTCGTGTTTGGAAATATGAGAATGCAAATGCAGTCATGACATCTCCTGCGTGCCTTCTGCTCCCTGTTTAAGAGCAGCTTCCACATGCTTTATCACACTTGACCTTCACAGCAGTCTTGGAATTCTTATCTTTGGGTTGGAGGGTACTTCTGATGTAGGGAGTCTAAATAATTTGGCCACAGGTAGTGAATCAGTGGTGGAGTTGAGACTGGGCTGCACATCATCTGGCTCGTCTTCTCTCTCCATGTCACCATCATCCATGTGGCTGTGTCGGTTTTCCCTGGCACTTCCTTATGTACTGGGTCCCTGTGCTTGGCTCTTATAATTCATTTAAAATTGGCCTTGACCCCCATATCAGAACATATAGAAATTACATTGTCCGCAGATATTTAACATTAAGTCTTTTTCAAAAAATCTGAAACAATAAGAATGTTTTCTAAATATGTAAGTGCATATTTCTGAAAATATTAGTAAAACAATTGTCTTATTAAGGTATGAGCCATAGATTATCTTCAGCATATTCCAGCCATGTGAACTTCTAATTGCAACAAAGACTCAGATGGCTTGAGCAAGTGCATTCTTATTTTGTGTATGGTTCCTGGATATATTAATAAAATATTTATATTTGAGTTTTCTAGATGCATTAAATTAGAAAACGATAGTCTAGAGCAGTGATGGCGAACCTATGACATGCGTGTCAGAGGTGACACATGAACTCATTTTTTTTTGGTTTATTTTTCTTTGTTAAATGGCATTTAAATATATAAAATAAATATCAAAAATATAAGTCATTGTTTTACTATGGTTGCAAATATCAAAAAATTTCTATATGTGACACAGCACCAGAGTTAAGTTGGGGTTTTTCAAAATGCTGACATGCCGAGCTCAAAAGGTTCGCCATCACTGGACTAGAGCTGTGTCGTCCGTGTGGTGGTCAGCGACCGTATGTGGCTACTGAGCACCTGCAATGCGGCTACTCTGAGTGGGGATGTGCTGTGACAGATTTTTTTGAAGACTTCATACAAAAGAATAACATACAATATCTCATTAGTATTTTATATTGATTATATATTAAAAAATCTCTTATATGTATTAGGTAATAAGTATTATTGAAATTAATTTCACTTGTTTCTTTTTACTTTTTAAAAAGTGGCTACTTGAAAATGGGAAACTACCCATGTGGTTTACAGTATATTTCAATAGGATCATGTTGCTCTAGAGTATCAAAGGTACCTAAGATATGGTTTATGTCTCTGAAACATTTGGAGGTGGGAGAAAGATCTGTTTAAACACCAAGTGATTTGGTAAAAGAAAATAGCATCTTCAAATAACCTCAAAGAAGGGGAACTCAGTGTGGTCTACAAGACTTGAGGGAGTTTGATGTTAAGAGCTGCAAGTGAGCCTTTGATAAGGACCGGGGAGAGGGTGGTACCACTGTCGGTGACCAGCTAAGAAAGAAGAGAAAGGATGAAAAGACGGCAGAGGACAATGAAAAACCTGCCTCTTCTATGAGCATGGAGGGGATAATTGCTAATAAAAAATTAGGTGCCTTTTTGATTTTCATTTAAATTCTGAATTTTAAAATCAAATGTGGCAAGTTGAATGCACCATATGTGTTTTATTCCTTAAAATAAATAACATTTGTTAGTCAAAACTCGAGGCGTTCTCTCTACCTGTTTCCCCCTCCTAGATTTAAGGTGCCCCTTTATTTCTGCCACAGCACCCAATCTGAAGTGGCTTAGTAAGTAACTATGGAATTTCAGTATTAGATGGCTCATTGCTCCATGCACTTGTCAAAAATTCTGCACACAGCAAGATAACCTTAGGACATAAAACTTAACACATGTGAATTAATCACTGATTCTAGTTTTGGTTACAAAGTCAATAAGAAAAATAAATCAATTTTTAACTTAAATTAAAAAAGGCCTACCCAGAAGAGGGGTAGCTGATAATCTGACTTGTTTCAATAAGAACATGAGTTTAACCATATGTCAAAGAGAACACCAGATTGAATGTTTTGTTTTTAAATTTGGAATCAAAATAGTAGAATGAAAGTTATGTGTTGTTGTTGTTTTTTTACTCTGAACTAGTTGTCTAATTTATAGGAAACACTAAAATAATGATGTTTTTTCTGGGTTATTGGCCTCTTAATCTCATATATTAGTCAGGTAATGCACCGCTACCACACTCTTCTATTTAATTATTTTTATTTATGTGCCATTAAGCTCCATTTTCATTATTTTTGGAGTACAAAAGAAGGACAAACCCCGGGTGTTTGGGCCCTGATGTCACCTCATTTATAACCCTCAGAAGACCGTTTTCTTGGTGGAGAATACAAATGACAGTTCTTGACCTTCTTTTCTTTTTAATTTCTATGGAATTAATTGGGTGACATTGGTTAATAAAATTATATAGGCTTCAGGTGTACAATTCTATAATCTATCACATGTATATGATATTATATGTTCACCACCTAAAGTCAAGTCCTCTTCCATCACCATTTATGCCTGCCCCCTTTACCCTCTCTTACCTCTCTCCCCTCTGGCACTCACCATACTTTTGTATCTATGAGGTTTCTGTGTGGGTTTTTTTGTTTGTTTGTTTGTTGTTGTTATTGTTGTTGTTGTTTTGCTTAATCTCTTCACCTTTTTCACCAGCTCCTTAACCCCTCCCCTCTGACAGCTGTCAGTCTGTTTTCTGTAGCTGAGTCTGTTTATATTTTGCTTGCTTATTTGTTCCACATGTAAGTGAAATCATACAGTACTTATCTTTTCTGACTGACTTATTTCACTTAGCATGATGCTCTGCAGGTCCATCCACACTGTCACAAAGGGTGAGGTTTCCTTCTTTTTACTGCTGAGTAGGATTCCATGGTGTAGAGGTAGCACAGCTTTTTTATCCATTCATCTACTGATGGGCACTTGGGCTGTTTCCAAATCTTGGCTATTGTAAATAGCGCTGCAATGAACATAGCGTTTCTTGATATGCAAGAACACTGCTTTTGGCCCTTTTCATAGTCTGCTCTAACCTCTTGGTAATTACAAAGGCTGTCTCTGCAACAACAGGCAAATCCAGGAGGAATTTTCATTCAGTAGCTATGCCTCACCCGTGAAATTGTAGTTGGTCATTTCATCTGAATTTGCCTCCCAGGGGCCCTAAATTAGAAAACAGTGCTATTAGAAATGCTAAAACAGAGAAGCTCAAAGGTGTGGTGAAAATAATGTTGTGTCAGTGGAAAACACTGCTAAATTAGGTAAGGCAGTGGGATATTTAATTTAATAGTGGGTAAATCCTAACCCGAAAGGGCTGAATTCCAGGACAGCAGATTCTCAACTACTTCACAGTCCACCTATCACAACATCTCATCCTTGCCGGTTTCAAGCCGGGGGGAACCTGTCCTTTCTCTCTTTGCTTTCCTGTAATTACTTGTATAATTTTTCTTCCTTTTCTATTCCAGTTACTGACATAAAAACCACATTAGAAATTTGTTTTTTAATTGATGATAGAGAGGGAAAGGAAGAGAGAAAGAGAGAGAAACATGGATGTGAGAGACAAATATCTATTTGTTGCCTCCCATATACGTTCCAGACTCAAACTGGAAATTGAACAGGCAACCTAGGTATGAACACTGATTGGGAATTGAAACCACTACTTTTTGGTGTACGGGATGATGATCCAACCAACTGGGCCAGACTGGCCAAGGCCCATATTAGAAATTCTTTAAGGCCACACATTTATGAACATCAAAACATTAATTGTGTAATTAGCCTATCTTTGGCTATTTGCAATTTACCTTGTCACTAACCATCAGTAGTTGGTCACAATTTTTGATTTAGGGTAGAGTTTTATGTGCTTTTCATTTTTTTCCATAAGTCACAACAAAATACACAGTTCACAATATACTTTATTACATTAATATTTGGGGGATTTTTAAAATCCTCACTCACCAAAATAATGGTAAATGGCCCTGCATGTTTTGTTAATTATGGCAAATACAGGATACACCTTCTGAATTTCTCTTGAAAATCAATGATTGTGATGTAATATGTAGGTAGTGAAATAATGTATGGCTCTTGCTCTCTTACACTAAGGTAGATTAAATTGGTTCATTGATGTAATAAAGGAATCACCCAAATCAAGAAAGTGGGAAACTAAGAAATGCTATTTGATGCTTCTTCATGTGCATTTTTAAGAATCTTCCCAATTAGACTGATGTTTCAGAGACCGGTTAATGCTCTTTTCTGTCCCATTCTGCCCAACACCTACGGGCTAAGCATCACCTGTGATAGCTACACATTTCATAAAACACAAACAGAGAAGGAACAAAATCATGCCTTTTAATGGACAGCAGATGGGTAATGAGGAATAAATAGTATTAAGGAGCCTAGAATGACTTGCTTCTGCTTCACTGTAGGCTGAAGTGAACACAGGGATTTTCAGACAGATCACACCCTGAGACGTAAATCAAATTCATCCGGCAGTCCCAGGAGTCTTTGACAAGGAAGTGCGTGTCAATAATCCTAACATGACTACTGAACTACCGGTAACACATGTGGAGTTAGAGAACTGGGCCTCATTTGGTCCTTTAGATCCCCAGAATTTTCAGGTACCAAGACAGGTTTTTAAAAAAGAAATCTCAAAATACTCTGGAACTCAGAAGGACTGTAGATTCGGAGATTAAAGAAGAGTTAAGGCATAGGTCTATGTAACGGGGGAGTAAGGAAAGGTCAGGTGATATCACTTCGTGTAACCAGACAACCAAGGGGTCCGGGCTGCCTGCCACTACTTCAGCCAATTAAGCAGAAGCAGGGTTTAATACTATATGAGTGTTTATTCTAATATTCTGCCCCTTGCATTTGGATGGTTATGTCTACACTCAGCAGATGTGAAGCAAACAAACCTTTAGATACAGGACTAAAGCTCAAGCAAGTGTAGAGCCAGAGAAAGAGTTAAATGTCATAGTTAAGCTTGGAGTAATATGATGTAAATGGCAAAGAAAAACAATTCACTATAAGCATTTATGTTCACCACCCAATGGGCTTTTCAATAAATCATTCACGAGGAGCAAATGCACAAAAACATGTTTCCATCGGCAAAGGCTTGTTAAATCTCCCGGAGCAAGTTGTTGCTTTACCCCCTGCTTCCCAAGGACTCAGCTCGATCCTACAAATTGGTTGAGGTGGGGAAAATATTAGTTCCAGAGGTCCTTGTAAACATTTCACTTTTATTTTTAGAAAAATATTATTTGTCAGAAACTACAGGTGTGAGGAAACTAATATTGAAAGTCTCCCATGAACTACTCTACACCTCACCCCATCAGGGTGCCCTTGGACTAAACAAATGGCATGAGAAACACCAACCTTGTAACTTCAGATACTCCAAAGCTTATTACAGCTGAAAATGAGTAAAATATGACATCCTCCAGGCCTATTACAATAGAGAGCAGATCTACCCCCTGCTCAAATGGAAAAGCAACCCCATTACAGCCTCCGGTAGCGAGCATACATGTGCCCAAGCTTCTACATGGGCTCCTCTTGGCCACACTACACAATATAGTCTAAGTTCTTAAATTAAATTCCTAGTTAGAAGAGAATGATGAAAATGTTTACTGTGAGAAAACAATCTTCAGATACCACAGAAGAGATATTATTTTTATTCCGTGTTTCCATTCATACACACAGATCACAGCCTCTTCCATATCCTGCTGAATTTTGGGTTGGACGGGCAACACTAACCTTACACCTAGCTCTCCGGAAACAGGTACCAAGAGATGCTCTCTGTTTGCCAGAAGATAAAACCCACATCTATGTAAGATTTCATGGAGAGCTCATGTGCAAACAGTATTTTTTTCAGATTATCTAAAGGGTAAAATTAATTGAAACGTATATGCAAATATGGACTTGGGTATTTGGGATTGGCTAGGCTTCCAGTCAAATACAAACTTAGGATTCCTTTTCTGACTTGTATAAAGAAGTCATCTCTGACTCCACACGGAAATGTCCAGGTTTCAGAGAGCAATGTCTCCCTTTGACACATTTCTTACACAAACACACACAAATACACATACACACACACTCACACTCACACAGGCACGCACACTGTATGGCTGCCAAATAAGCACCTGAATGATGATAAAAAAAAATGAAATAAGTTGCTTCTTGGTTTACGGAGCCTCCTTGCAGGTACTATAAGAAAAATAAAAGTAGCAAAGACCCACACTTAAGATTAGACCTTATAAGGAAAGCCGAAGTTAGTGGACCCCTAACGTTGCTCTTGCTTTTGTATATTCATGAGCATCTTCTTCACTGAGCTCCTATGGAATTAGGTTTGAGGTTAAGTCTACTCTAAACATACTCGAATAACGAGATAACATTGATTTTCAAAGCCTCCTTTATAAAGCTTACTTTCCAATCATTTAGTTTTTAGAGCATTTGTTCTCTGGGCACTTTCAAGGTTTTCACATCGTTCTTGCAGGTGAACTCAGCCCTTGGACTACTACGAACTACAGTGGAGAGAACTTTCCTAACTGTGACATGCTATTTCCTGCATGGGACTGAAGGTCAAAGACCGTTAGAATGGGAGTAAATTCCAAATATTTCATGCAGAAACGAGGAAAATTAGCTTTAAAGGGACTAAATGATGTTCCTAACGTTGACAGAACTGAAAACCATAATAGATTTGTGAATTACCAGGCAATGTTTTTTTTTCTGCTATATTATACCCTCATTTATGGTAACACTTCACATAAATTTGTTATATTTTCTCCCTCTCCCTTCCTCTCTGAAATAAAAAAAGGTTTTTAAAAAAGAAGTCATTTGTATAACATTATACATTTGCCTATTTCTTTAACAAAAACTTGCCTAGTGTTTACTTGAGTCAATTTCCTGACTTACTCTCAGGAAGTTGAGCCCAGAGGTGACTGGGAGAGTGGTGGAAGCGGTCCCTAATGCCATGGTTTCAGGGGGATGGCTGTTCCTTGGAAGAGCAGGACAGTGTCCCTGTCACATCCAGAGACTGTGTCTCCTGTTTCAGACAAGCGAATAAGAAGTCCCGTGGGATGGGGATATTGACTCAGGAGCCAAGGGAAGACCTGTGTGTAAGGAAGAGAAGGTATCTGAGCAAACCCTTCAGACAAATGACCCTCGTGTGAGTCTTCTTCCTGTTCCTGGGGCAGGTGAGTAGAGCACCGGTTCCATTTCAAGGCTCAGAGTGAACCACTAGAGAAACTACCATGATAAATCCCTGACCATTGTTTAGTGGCCGAGGAAGGACATGTGGGGACAAGGCACAAATAAATAATAGAGTACGCAGAGGTACACGCTAACGGATGAACGTGCAATAATACAGATGCACAGAAGAGGAGTGGGAAATTGTGCCAAGGGGTCGTGTATTAGTTTCCTTTATGCTGTAACAAATTATCACAATTCTACAGCCTTGACACAATAGCAATTTATGATCTTACAGATCTAGAAGCTAGACCAGCGATGGTGAACCTTTTGAGCTCCGAGTGTCAGCATTTTGGAAAACCCTAACTTAACTCTGGTGCCATGTCACATATAGAAATTTTTTGATATTTGCAACCATAGTAAAACAAAGACTTATATTTTTGATATTTATTTTATATATTTAAATGCCATTTAACAAAGAAAAATCAACCAAAAAAATGAGTTAGCGTGTCACCTCTGACACGCGTGTCATAGGTTTGCCGTCACTGAGCTAGACATCAGAAATGGGTCTTACTGTGCTAAAAGCAAGGTGCTGACAGGGCTGTGTTCCTTCCTGAGACTCAAAGAGATAATGCATCTCCATGCCTTCCCTAGCTTTTAGAGGTGTTCATGTCCCTTTAGCTGTGGCCCCCTCCATCATCAAAGCCAGCAATGGCTGTGCGGGTCTTCCTCATATCATATAGCTCTTAGACACCCCTGCCTTCCTCGTTCACTTACAAGGACCCTTGTGATTGCATGGGGCCCAAGCAGATAATCCAGGATAACCACCCAACCTCAAGCTCCTAAATTTAATCACATCTGCAAAGTCCCTTTGGCACACAGGGTACCGTATTTACAGGTTCTAAGGATTCCCATGTGGACTTCCTTATTATTCTACCTCTGCAGTGTCACAGGAAACTCAGGTGACCTGAGAAGATTTCACATGAGATGGTGTTGGTGGAGTCTCACAGGATGAGCAGGGGATTTCTAAAGAGGGGGTGCCTATGTGGGGGAAGGAGGAAAGATGGGTCCAGGCATAGAGAGTCCTATAGAAAATGGAGCCCAAAGCCTTCCATTCATCGTTTCCTTGTTAAATACACAATTTGCCATGTAAGCAAGCTGCTCTGACATTCCTAATCATTGTGCTCACCTGCAGATTTTTAAAGATTAATATCATATTTCTGGAGCTACCTAAATAATAAGGTGAAGCCAGTCAATCTATTCAAAAGGTTCATTCATTTCTCTCTCTTTGAAAATGAATGCAATGCTTTCTCTCGGTTAGTGTTTGAAACATTTTTTTAATGTTCAGGAGGACTGAAAGCTGTAATTACAAACAGCACTGAAATACAATCTGCCTCCCCCTTCAGTCAACAAGGACCTCCATCATCCTGCCCTGGGACCGACAGACATTCCTTACTAAGTAATCACCTCCTTCAGAGGGCTTGGATTTCTAAACCTCCCATCATGCCAAATGGATTGAATGTGATCTATTGCATTTGCCTTTCAACCTTCTTTAGTCTTGGTGAGGAGTCTGTGAAAGTGAATCACAAGCAGAATTAAGAGGGAGCAGTAGGGAGCGAGATTTCATGAGCCCATGCTCATCCTTCCAGATGATCCACAACACACTGTGAACAAATGGCTGCCTCCGGTTACACAGCCAAGATCTGGGGACACTCTAGCCACCCCAGGCACCAGGGCCGTGCATATATGCTGAGGACCATCCAGAAACAGACACAGGATGGGTTCTGGGCATGCAATCAAACTGCTTCCATGGCATAACTCAAAGCCAGTCGCCATGCTCTAGTCCAAAGCTCATCTGAGATGTCCAGATGGTTCCAGGTGAGGTTGGCTTACTTTTTCTGGGAGTGTTCAGCAGGATGTCTGCATCTGAGAGTTACACAGAGGTTTCTTATCACTTAGGGGTCTCAGATCAAGCTAAATAATTGCATGTTCCCCTAAGAGAGATGCTATTTTGTAGTAGACTCAAACCCTCTATTTTTAAATATCCCTCAGGTATGAGCAAGCCAGAAATCTAACTGAACCTCCAAGGTAATATGACCAACCTCAAGGGAGGCACAGTGACACCATGAAGTCCTTCTTCTTAAACATTACTCTTCACAGAGAGCTGTTATTTTATTTTATTGTGGAAAAAAAATCAACTGACTTAGATTATTTAAGAAGTTTTTGTGTAGCCTTTTTATAATAACATTTTTCTTCCTTTTGTGTCATGTCCCTCTAAATATGTCCCTACACTCTTGTGCTATTTCTTTGGATCTTTCCTCGGTGACCTAGCCTAATTTCCAAGGATAGTTGCATTCCCACTTGCTTTTCAGGTTTCTTATTGCCCTGATTTTTGCAAAGTTTGTGTTTTTCTATTGTTTTAGTCTTGTCTATGCATTGGGAATTCTGGCAAGAGTAGAAGTTTCCCTGAAAAAGCAATAATGCCATGAGGATTTATTTAACAACCCATCTGGAAAAGACTGGAAAATATAGCCTGTGGTTGCTCACACCTCACCATTCATGGCACTGGCCATGGATTTTGACCCACCCTAGGCATTTAAGCAACAACTAATATTTAAACAGTGCCCATTCCATGCCAAGCACTGTGATGAGAGGCGGGGCTGCTAGTAAGAGATGAGAGGAAGGGATTTAGGGATGAGTAAGAGATGATCCCTGCCACATAGAAAAAATGTCCAGAAAGGACACAGATATGCAAATAGTGATACTGCAATGTGATCGGTGCCTTTGCAAATGTATGAAGTAGCTCCTTTGGGAGCACAGATAAAGGAGCAATTAATTCTGCCTGAAGGAGTTCAGGGAAGCTTCAGATAAGAGGTCACGTTTCAATTGGGCCTTGAAAGAAGAGTAGGACTTCACCAGGGACTTCAGGATGCAGAAGCGAGAAAAGGGAACGAGGAAAAGTCTATGACAAGTGGAAGCAGCAGTATGAACAGAGGTTCAAAGTTCATGGCTCAGTCCCTGCTCATGTTATATATAGTAATCCTCACCTGAGGATATTTTCCCCATTGATTTTTAGAGACAGTGGAAGTGAGGGGGAGAGACAGAGAAAGAAACATCAATGTGAAAGAGACACATTGATTGGTCGCCTCCTTCCCACACTTGCCTAGACTGGGGCCCGGGATCAAGCCTGCAACCAAGGTATGTGCCCTTGACAGGAATCGAACCAGCGACCCTTCAGTCCATTAGCTAATGCTCTAAACACTGAACAAACTGGCTAGGGCTCCAATAAATATTTTTGAATGAATGACTAAGAATCAATGCATGCTTGAAGAATTGGCTACCATCTTGCTACCCTCTGAGGTTTCAAAGCATGGATATTCAGGGGTAAGAAGAGGCTGTCATTGTGGCTGATTGCTTACTACTCATGAGGGGTATTAGTTGGGGTTCCCCTGCCATGGTTACCATGCTTGTGTGTGGAAATGGAGGCCCTCTAACAAAATCTCTTTTCTTTTCTTTTTCTTTTTGACAAGTGATGAGTGGCAGCTATGCAATGGAATTGCCACCTTAGCGTTCCTTCACTAGGCACTGCAGCCTCTTTCTGTGCTAACATGCTGCTCCAAGGCAGTGATGTAACACTGAGTTTAGAGCCAGATGGTCAATAACTCGCTAAAGAGCAAGGGGGTCGGGGGGGAGCATGCCAGGAAGTCAGAACAGCAAGTACAAAGTCATCTGAGAGAGGCAGCTTGCAAGATAGCGATGGGCGCTGGACCTCTGATATCAGAGGAGAACACAGTCAGAGAGGGCCATGGCGAACAGGTGAAGACCAGACGCCCAAAACCTTGGAGAACAAGTTGAAAATACAGGCTTAAGAGGGATGAGATATTTCGAAGTGGTTTAAGTAAGAGTTCAACATGAGATGGTTTGAGTTTCAAAATAAAAATTACTCGCCCAGCTGGCATGGCTCAGTGGTTGAGCATCCTTTACCCATGAACCAGGAGGTCACAGTTTGATTCCTGGTCAGGGCACATACCCAGGTTGTAGGCTTGATCCCTCCTGGGGTGTGCAGGAGGCAGCCCATTAATAATTCTCTCTCATCATTGATGTTTCTATATCTCCCTCCCTTCCTCTCTGAAATCAATAAAAATATATTTCAAAAAATCACTCTTCCTCTGGAAGGCCTGTGTATAGAGAAACATTTGTGCGGGTTGGTATTTCAGTGGGTACTGGGACAGGAGCCTATGGCATTGTCCAAGTAACAGGAGAAGGGGTGTTAGGGTTGGTGTTGGCTATGGAGTTGAAGAGAAATGAATATGTTTGAAAGAGAATTAGAAGGTAAAATATAAATTGTAAAACACCTAGGATAAATTTAAATATTTACTGAATATTTGTAGACACATTGAAATCCTTCCAATTAAGGCATTAATTCATTCCTTCACCTTTTCAACAAATATCACTGAATACCAATTGTTAGTCAAGCAAATGTGGCCAAAGCACCGAGGATGCAGCTAAAGGCAGACAAACAAGATCTCTGATCCCATGGAACTTATAGTTTGGTGGGGAGACAGACACTAACCTAACTCTGCGTAAATAACAATCTCCTATAGGGCTGTGTAGTAGGCTGCGGGAGACTGCTTTGGCTGGGTGCTCAGGAAAGGCGTGCTGAGGAAGAACACATCTGAAGTCACTTGAGCACAAGAAGCCCGCCACCGAGGATGGATATACATGTCCTCACTGTGAGTCAGGTTTCCTCCAAGGCTCTATCACCTTGCTGACCTCCCTCTTTTGCAGATTCAAACGTCTGCTTTAACGTTTGTCTATGTTTGCAAGGGTCTTTATCTACGTGTCACTCCTTGGTGACATAGGAGTGAAACTACTAGGGTTAGAAATCCCTCATAGAACGTCCTGCTACCTTCTGTCTCAGGGACAGAAGGGACTCCTATTAGTCTTAAAAACATCAAACAAACAAATGAACAAAACCCATGAACTACAGAATTCGCTATCACACCACACAAATCCTTTCTAAATGCTGCTTATAAAACAGATTCAGGTTTAAAAATGATTGGTTTCATGTTCAATTTCCTCTTTTTAAAAAATGAATCGCAGTTCAGCACACATTTAACTGCTGATTAATATAGTGATTTGAATACTTGAGATTAATAATATCAGAGCTGTTATTTGTGGAAATAACCAGATGTCTGAAGCAGTTGCTCTCTAAGGGCTATATTTTTTAGAGTTCTGTCACTTTTTAGTAATTTATTTTTAAATATTAATTTGACTCTTTTTTAACTTATTCTAGGTTGAAATCTTGAAGACATATTGCATGTTAAAGGGTTAATAATTAGAATTCTTATAACTTTGAAACTCACAAAAGATAGATGCCTGCCTATATGCCTATATCTGCATAGATAAGGCTTTATGGTTAAAGAAGACATTCTCACTTAGAAAATACCACATACAGTATCTTAGAATACGACCGCATGGCTTGGGCTACTTCTATGATGGTGTCTGTGATGTTCATTCTAATTTTCCATGTTCCTGCAGAGGAGGAATCTGAAACCTTGGGGGAGAAAGAAAACACACAAATGCTATGAGAGCACACACTTCCGAGCAGCAGGCGGTCGGCATAAGTGTCAGAGATTGATCGGGATGGGGTTCCATGCACAAACAATTGCCATCAGTGCGCCCTGGTGCCCGGCCATCCGCGCACCCATGCAGTCATTGGAGCAATTGAGAATTTCAGGCAGCCTTGCCAGGGGATTAATTATTGAAAAGTTTAACTCCAAGTGCAAAATGTATCTTTATGGCAGATTTCTCAAAGAAACATATTCCGTCCTCTCCTATTAAATTAGGTTTGTTTGTCAGATCCAAAATGTTTTAAATAATTTATTTACACACACACACACACACACACACACACACACACACACACGTTGGTGTACCATCCGTTTTGCAGAGGGGGAGGTGATCCAAAAGGCGAGAATAGATATACATACATATTTGGCATCTCCAACCTATAAAATATCCTATTTCCATAAAATAAAAAAGGAAAGCTTTATTACTGCAGAGATGTTGACTTTTTAGTCCAACTTTGTTGCTATTTTTCACATTTTTTTAAACCAAAGCTAATAAATATATAGGTGCTGCCTAAAAATATGAGTCCTACTTTCTTATTTCTAGACGGCTACACTAAATCACACTGACTCTATTATTTAAAAAATGTAGTTAAGAATTCATTCTAGAACCTAGAATCCGACAGATTGCCTTTTTATTAGCTTGGAATCTACATGAATCAAATGTAGCATTCCTCACGTCAGAGAACTCCCAACGGCAGAGCTTGCCGGTCCTCTTTCCGCACACGCTTTTCTTTTTGTTTTCATTCCTGTCGGAACTCCACAGTTTTTGACTACATAACCACGTTTCCAAACTTCCCGTGAGCATGTGGACACATGACAAAGTTGTGATTACTGGGATGAGAGAAGTGATGTGTACCACTCAAAAGCTGCACTCCTAAAAAGAATAGAATTGTCCTGAACTGGCTCATCCCCACTGTCTTCTTTAACTATAAAGCCTTATCTATGCAGATATAGGTATGTAGGCAGGCATCTATCTTTTGTGAGTCAACTCCAGCTGTATCTGGAGCGATGGCAGCCTTCTTGAAACTAGAGGCAAAAGCTTTGAGTTCCCGTTAGCCCTTTGTGGGCACATGAAACATTCATGAACACATATCACATATCCTACTTAAATCACTCTATTTGGGGATCTATGTTGTCTATAACCTAGTACATACATCTGTCTCATCTTCCAGCTAATTCTTTTAAAAATATGTATTTTTTTTATTGATTTCAGAGAGAAAGGGAAAGGAAGAGAGAGCTAGAAACATCAATGATCAGAGAGAATCATTGATCTGCTGCCTCCTACACACTCCACACTGGGGATCGTGTCCTCAACCTGGGCATGTGCCTTGACCAGGGATTGAACCGTGACCTTCTGATTCATAGGTCGATGCTCAACCACTGAGCCACGCCGGCTGGGCCATCTAATTCTTTCTGCTGTTCCCCAACTTCAAAAATCTCACTATTTTATAATTTATGAAATCATCATTGTGTTTATAAATAAATGTTGAAGCATTTATATGAATTGTTAAATTTGGTATATTTTAGAGGCTCATGTGCCTCAAATGCAAATGAACACGCTATTGATTTAAAATTACAGTGCACTTTCTCTTTCTAGGTAATGTTTTGGGTGAATATGGAAATGCTAGAGGTACACATATAATTCCATTGTGTGAATGACATGCAGCTTTTCAAGAGGGTGATTCTGACACGTGGTTTGCCAGTGGTTATGGAGCCACAAGTCATCTCAGAGGTTTCTTCTGGTAACCAGAGGGCATAGCGGCAAGTTAGAACTAATCGGAATAGAAACCAGATCGAGCAAGAAAAGATGCCTCATGATCCAAAAGTGCGTGTAAACAATTCACATTGGAAAACGCTGCAATACAATTCATAGCTTTCGGAAATAAAAATGGGATCTAGAAGATAAAACTCACTCCCCTTGTTTGCTTTTCAGATGGAGAATTATATAAGGCTAGGGAGCGTATCTGTATTCCCAGTGCTTAATACAGACAAAGCTCAGAGGGACTTAGTAACATTTGTTGAATGACTGAATTAATGCCTCACTTTTATAGCAATATTTCATGTTGGAATTCATCTTGTCTCTCTTTGTTCTGCAGAATGGCATCAAAAGGGAACATGAGAGTAGGGAGGCACACCCAAAATATTCTGAGTCTTAAAAAGTGGTGCCTAAAGTGAATGCAAAAGAATAAGTAGAAGGAGGATGGAAATACCAGTGAGAGAAGTCTATGGAGAAAACAGTATGTAAAAATGACCTCTGTATGGGATTGGGGCCAGTAAAGATCATACTAGTTGACTGCAGGAGGATACAGGGCCTGTCTCATTGAGTTAAAAGATCATCTCATGACCCCACAATTTCACTCTTAGGTGTACAGCTCACAAAACTGAAAACCGGTACTCAAACAAGTATATATGCAGGTGTGTTCCTAGCAGCATCATTCACAATAGCCAAAAGGTAGAAACAAACCAATGTCAATGAATAGGTGGGTGGATAAACAAATCATGACATAAACATGCTGTACAGCCCATACGCATACAGTGAAATGTTATTTAGCCATAGAATGGCATAACGTGCTGATACATGCTACAACATGGGTGAACCTTGAAAGTGTTGCACCCAGTAAAATAAGTCAGACATACTAGGTCAGATAGGGTACAATTCCACTTCTAAGAAAGATTTGGACGAGATCCATTCACAGGCAAATAATGTAGAGAGGCACCTGCCTGGGACTTCAAAGAATGGAGAGACATCACTAACAGGTAAGGGGCTTACTTTGGAGGCTGAAAGTGTTTCGGAACTAGATAGGCAGGTGGTTGGTTGCGCAACATCGTGACTATACTAAATGCCACACAAGTGTTCACTTCAAAGTGGTCAAGGATATGCTATGTGAATTTCATCTCAATCACTTTTTAAAAGCAAACCCTTTGAAAGTCTGCTTTGGAAGGTCATCAACCACTTTTGAAGACTTTTTTCACCAGCAGTGCAGCATGTGTACTATGATTCCTATAGGTTATTCTGTTTCCTGAATAAAGCAATAATCAGCTCATTCCAAAGTTGAGTCACAGATTTTCCCCATTAAAATATTAAGGTTTTTAAAGTATGAGACTGAAAAAAAGATCATCTCAGGTCTATTGATGAGGTAGCTGAGTAAGGTAGAGCACTAACCGCCCGTGGTCCCTCTCCGGAGATCCTACTGGATGGACAGTGTGACCGGCACGCAGAACAGGGTCTGAGCAGGGCCCCCTGCAAGACAGGTGCTGCCCCAGGGAGAAGAACCCTTCCCCCATTCTCTCCTGCATTTCTCAGGCGACAGTGGGTGTCCTTTACCCTGCACTCCAGAGAAGGCTACCTGCACTGTTATTCACTAAAGGAGTTGGAAGATCCCACTCCCTTTCAAAGAAAGACGCAGCTCACCCGCTGGTGTGGTGCAGTGGTTGAGCGTTGGTGGACCTATGAACCAGGAGGTCACGGTTCAGATTCGATTCCTGGTCAGGGCACCTGCCCACATCACACAGGCTTAGTCCCCAGTAGGGGGCGGGGCGTGCAGGAGGCAGCCAAATGATGATTCTCACCATTGGTGTTTCTATCTCTCCCTCCCTCTCCCTTCCTCTCTGAAATCATTAAAAATATATTTTTTTAAAAAAGAAAGCAGCAGTTCATGAATTCTCATTACATGCGCAGATGCAGATTGGGGTCAAGGGAAGTGTGTGAGTGTCTGCGGCAGTCTCCACACCCATATTCCCCGAGGAGCAATGTCGGAAAAGGGGCACTTGTAAGTTTTACATTTTCAGCTACACTGTCAAAAGAAATTAGGCAGAGTGGGAAAAGGGAAGCAACATTTTTAAGTTGAAAGCTTAAAAATAACTGTGTCATTAATACAATTACACAATTAGAGACATTTTTACTGAATAATAGTATGCATGAGAAAAGGTAAGTTGGCTAGTAAAGAAATTGTCTATGTAGCTTATCACTAAATCATCTTCAGTTGAGGAGAATGAGTTCTGGTGGGGTGATCATGAGTGCTGCTGTGTATACTTCAACTTATCTAGACCATTGCTTTATGAGAATGTTGACTGCAGAGTCCACAGTACAAATATAATGATAATAACAACATCAACGGGAAAGCTCACCACGTAAACGCTTTAACTTCGTAGCATTGAACTAAGTAAATATTATTTTCTTGTCTAACATAGCGGTTGAGTGCAGAAACTCTGGAACCAGATAGTTTGTGGTGTTCCAATCTTAGCTCCAACCTTTCTTTACCTCTATGCCTCAACTTCCTCATCTGTAAAATGGGAGTAACAATTATACCTACTTCATAGGGTTCTTGTGAGGATTAAATGAGTTAATATACATAAAGCACTTAAGAAGGGTGCCGAGCACACAGCAAGCACCATGGAAGGGGTATCTCTTGCCCTGGCCAGGCGGCTTAGTTAGTTGGAGCATCATCATCCTGTGCACCAAATAGGTTGTGGGTTCCATTCCCAGTCAGGGCTCATATGGGAGGCAAACAATCAATGTTTCTCTCTCTCTCATTGATGTTTCTCTCTTCTCTGCCTTCCTCCCTCTCTAAAAATCAATGAAAACATATCCTCAGGTGAAGATTAGAGAGAGAGGAGAGAAAGAGAGAGAGGGCATGCTCTTGTCATTATTCCTCACTAGAAGTCCTACAGTGAATTTGCTAAACATTCTCAGAATAAAATAAGGCAAACAAATTAGGTGAGTGACATTTGGAGACCTCGGGAGTTTCCACATCAGTCCTGTGCCCTGTGGGGTGGATACGGCTCTGAACTTGCCATTTTGGGTGGTGGCCCTGGTCTGACCATGACCCAACCCTCCCCCTGCCCCCCTGCTGTGGTGCACCCGGCAGGTCACCTCACGGGAAGAGTGATAAAGCAGTCATTTCCGATTAAAAGGGCGCTGCCCAAAACACCAGCTTCCAGCAAAGCACCATCCCCCCTGGTTGGGATGAGGCGTATTTTTTCAAATCACAGATGTCACTTCCACAAATGTGCGCTTTGGCAGCTGGCAGCGGCTCACGACGTGAAAGCAAAATCGCA
Source organism: Myotis lucifugus (assembly GCF_000147115.1). Classification (NCBI taxonomy): domain Eukaryota; kingdom Metazoa; phylum Chordata; class Mammalia; order Chiroptera; family Vespertilionidae; genus Myotis; species Myotis lucifugus. The sequence continues at coordinate 1,688,904 of NW_005871202.1, read as the reverse complement.
CATGTGCTGCCCGCTCCCGGGACATTCTTCGGGGACTGCTTCACACAAATTAGGTGAGAACGGATCTTTGTCAAAGAATGCGTGTCACTGACAATTACGGTGATGCCCAGCCAGTGCCCACGGTGCGGACGCAGGCCGTCAACATGCATTTCTCAAGTTCTGTGATTCGAGGAGGGAACATCAGGATGAATGGAAAACATCAGCTCCATCTCCCAACGGCCGCACTCGTGCCCTCATTAAACATGGGGGAGCCTGTACCCCATTAGTTAGCATAAGTCTCTTTCAAATAAAGGCGTGAACAGGCCACAACCCAGCACCAGAAAATAAATGGGTCACTGCGTTCATGGAAGAGAGCCTTGCCTGAAGTGTATTTGGAGACCAAATCAGATTATGGAGTATTCGAGAGGGTGGCGGGTTTTTGTTTGTTTGTTTTGGGGGTTTTCTGGACTTAGCAGTGGTTTTCGTAGCTTTGGAAAGGCCTACTTTTGCGCTGAGCTGTTCAGCGGAATTTCTTTGTTAAGAAGCTAACCTGGACATTTAGCCATACACACTGGCTTTCTGCAAACTTTTCTGTGGAATATTTTAACAGACATAAGCAACCTGGAAATGTGCACTTTAGGTTTTGAGTTGAATATAAAAGCTCAAACTCAGAGTGATGTTTAGTGTATTGTTATTCACAGTGATGATATCTTTGTGTTTCCTGAAACTTGATATGAACCTTGGCCTTTATAATTTAAGGTTAATACTTTAAGGCAAAACCCCGGTAGCAAATATTTTAAAGACTACCATCAGCATTCCACTATATGGGATATTTCCCTTCTAATTTCTCATATGATTTTTAAAGCTACAATGTGACATATGCAATGCACCAAAGGAATGTTTACTTATTGTAAAACCAATGTGATATCTGTAAAAATATTTTGAAAGACCTTATGAAGTTTTAAAACATTACTTTCAATGTTCACTAACACAACCCTGTGAAACTGGCTAAATAAGTAGATTAGAAGAGCAACTGGGGTGAAATAATGCTTATTAAGATTCAGAGGCTATAAAATGTAGTGTTCTGGCCCAGCCAGCATGGCTCACTAGTTGAGTGTCAGCCTATGATCCAGAAAGTCATGGGTTGATTCTTGATCAGGGCATATGCCTCAGTTGTGGGTTCCATCCTCAGTGTGGGGCATGCAGGAGGCAGCCGATCAATGATTATCTCTCATCATTGACGTTTCTATCGCTCTCTCCCTCTTTCTTCATCTTTGAAATTAATAAAAATATATTTTAAATAAATAAAGCTATAATAATAAAAGCGCAATATGCTAATTAGACTGGATGTCCTTCCGGACAACCTTCCAGACGAAGCTGGGGCTGCAAAGGAAGCCCGGGTTCCGAGTGCCAGAGGAAAGCCCAGGTCCCGGGTGCCAGAGGGAAGCTGCTGCTGGTAGCCAGGGGAAGGAAGGCCTACCCTTGCATGAATTTCATGCATCGGGCCTCTAGTAAGTAAGTAAGTAAGTAAGTAAGTAAGTAAGTAAGTAAATAAAATGTAGGGTTCTGCCTTGTTTTCTCTTTCTGGTTCTGGCGAATGTGATAATCTGCTCCTTTGAGCTAAGAGAAATGAAGTGATGCACCCTCTTCTTCCTCCTCCAACCTGAGCTCTCAGCCATATAATGCTCAGCCACTAGCTTAGGTCATTGGAGGTACAAGATAAAGCCATTTCCTCAGCTACCATAAAAGGCTGTCTGCAGGGTGTAGGGTAACAGCAGAAGCCTCATCCTAAGATCATTTTGACAATTCCACTCCCACTGATGTAGTAAAAACCCAGTTAGTCACAGTGAAGAGTAGCTAATAGCAATTGAGCACTTACTATATGCTAAGTGCTTTGCTTGTATGATCTCATCCAATCCTTGTACCAACAGCAACTCTACTGCATGTCCAGGGTGAAACTCGGCTATGTTACAGCTGTGGGCAGCTATTTACTGAGCACTTATTATGTGCTAAGTGTTTGTGTTACTTTCACTGTCTCATTTAATCTCCATGCCAACCCTAGGGTCTTGCAATTATAGATTTAGTTCATTGTGTCTTATGGGGAGACCACAGTCACTTGCATTCTTTTCTCCCCCTCATGCAAATCTGGCTTATACTGTGCTTCAACTAGACTACGAGCTGACTATAGGGATGAAGCAGAAATTTAAAAAGGAGGGAAAGGGAGAAGAAAGAAGGAAGAAAAAAATAATTTATAGACTTGCCTATTAAATGTGAGGACCCAGACTTAATTTTTCTTCATTCTCACTGTAACATTTAAGGTAGGTATGTTTATTCTTTCCATGTTAAAAATGAGAAAGTAGAGGCTTGCCAAGGTTAAGTAATCCTGGCAAGTCCCTAGGACCCGCAAGGGAGTTGTCAAACATTGGAACCCCTTGTTCAAGTCCCCAGGTTCACACATCTGGCGGACCTTCGCTGCCATTGGCAACACCCGTGGGAACCAGCTGAGCCATGGCCCTTCCTGAAAGACAAGGAGCGGGGCTGGTTCCACAAGACACTGTGCTGGGGAGGAGCAACAGGGGGAGGAGATGAACCGTTTCCCACCGAAACCTCTTCTGCCTAGTGGGGCACCGCATTCCTGTGAGTAGATCGTTGCACAATAAGGCAACTCATCGCACCAGAACCAACCAGCTGCACCATAAGGGGACTCATCGCACCAGAACCAACCAGCTGCACCATAAGGGGACTCATCGCACCAGAACCAACCAGCTGCACCATAAGGGGACTCATCGCACCAGAACCAACCAGCTGCACCATAAGGGGACTCATTGCACCAGAACCAACCAGCTGCCACCATAAGAGGACTTGTTGCACTAGAACCAACCACCAGCTGTACCACAGGCAATTCATTGCACACAGAACGAACCAGCTCCACCATAAGGGGACTCATTGCACCAGAACCAACCCATGGTTTTGCACAGATAGCTCTGGCAATGAGCTCGATTTTGCAGACCTAAGAGAGGGTGAATTCCATGCTGACTCTTAGCATGATGTAACTGCTGTCTCCCTTTCCTTTCTCTCCATTAGTGTTGTATTGATTTAATTGTTGTTTTTGTGCCCAATCTTAACATGTAAGATGCCTCGATTATCCTTTAAGGAAAACGGGGAGTGGTCAGTAGTCCCTGAAGAGGATCATGAACTCTTAGTAGGTTACACTGACCTTGGCTGTTTAGTTTAACTGCTCTCCCTGGACTGAGCCTCTTGAGGGAAGGAATTGCCTTTGTTTACAGATAAATCCCTCAGACTCTTCACAGGGCCGTGGTAGACCCCTGTACATGTTTGTTAGTTTATCCAATTTACATAATTCAGGGTTCACACAAATACTGTCTGTGAAAAGACACGCAGAGAATAGCTATTCAAATAAGAGATGAAATATGCTTGCGGCGGGGTGGGAAAGACTATTTATACAATTTAATTTATGCCTTGGATTGAACTTTCAACCTACTTTTCTCCCCACCTCTCTGAAGCTGCCTCCTCTTCTTCAAGTTCTGACAGGAAAAGGGTGAGCTCCGAATGAGATCTGTCCTTGTCCCCTGGGCACTGGGCCTTCCAGTGACTAGCCTGGCTCACTCTGGCCTTTGTACCATGATCTGAAGGCAAAGCTGATAGTCATTTAAACTCAGGCATCAATTAAAACACATAAATTCCACCCAAATTATGGAAGATTGTTTAACTCTGAGCAAGTGTGTAGCGCTGTGTACATAATCATCTCCGAAGACGTAAAGCGCCACAGGAAGCTGATAAATCGCTTTTAAAGCTGAGCATCGGCATGGTCTAATGCAGACGGCATCGATTCCTTGAAACATCCACCGTGAAACACTTAAGAAGGCGATTGCTTCCTGCCCCTGAGCCCTGAGTGGCCGCCCTGAGCAGTAAGTTAAACTTAGAACTTGTTCAAAGTAAGTGGTATGTTTACGGAAGCTAAAGGCTGTTTGAAAGCAATATTTAAATATTTCAAAAATATGTCTGATGCAGAAGATTTCACTTTCTCTTCAGAGTTACTGAGGCGCAAGATCAAACCAGGAAAGTTCAGCCGGTCATGTAGATATTACTGCAAACATGTCATCTTAGACATCTTTCAAAATGCATCCGGGATCTGGAAAACAATCCTACCGCGCTATTGCTCCGCACAGCTCATTGGCATATTTATGTTTGCAAAATCAATCAGACCAGGGCCACTACGGGGATGGTTTTGATTTTTTTTCTCGTTTGAGTGAAAAGAGTCTAAAAATTTTTAGTAAAAACAAAAATGAAAGAAATGCGTAATGCATCTTGCCTATTATATACCCTTAAGAATAGAGATAGAGAAATCTGGAGAGTGATTTAGAGTATCATGTTGACAAAGACTGGAATGGCCATTGCTCACTTTCGAGAAGTCAAAGGCTAGCAACACCCCAATGTCTCTCTTCTAAGACAATGGAAACAAACAAAGCTCTCTCCAGATTGGTTACAGGGATCAAACAGCATAAAGAGCATATGTAAAAGCACTTTTTAAAAAGCGTGTTTCAAGGATAGATGTTTTGTAGTAACAATGCAATAGTGATCATTGTTTAATTAGAACAAGCAATTGTCTTGGAAATTCAATATCATTTAAACTCGTGTTCTCTATTTATCATATTCTTACTCTCTACATTCTGAGGAGGAGAGAAATATGTGTTTGAAATCACATTTTTAGGAAATGGTACTGGAGTTAAATGTATCTTCTCTTCTCACTCCACTCATAGCAGAAGCGGGTGAATGTTCAGCTTAACAAAAGCAGGCTTTCTTTTAAAATTAGAATCTCAAAGGAATAGACTTTTTTTTTCTTACAATAGTTACAATTCTTAGCCATGATATAAATTTAATAATGTTGGGGACAAAAGGAAGACAGAATATTTGAATCATTATGCAGAAGAAGCCAGCAGAAGATTTTGTTATAAAACCAAGATAAACTGGAGAGTTGTCTCCAGGAAGCAAAGAGCCCTATCAAACTAGACCTTACAAAAGTTTTCCCAAGTTCTCTTTCTTTACTTTCTTAAACATCTCCTGGTCTATCAATGCCAGCAATATTTTGGCAGCCTAACATTACACCCTTCTGACCTTGACATTAGTATTCAACAGCGCCGCCGAGGGGATGACAGCTTCTCCAGCCCACTGGGCGATCCTGCAGCTTTTCCCTCCGTGACTATGGGCCTCCTGTCAGGTGTGCTTCCAGCTGAACAACCATGTTCCTCTGCATCAGGCTGTGGCTGCGGACTGTGCTAACCGGGTCCGCACTGATGTCATTGATACGGATTAAACAGCCTCGATTGTCTTCCAGGCTCAAACACATGTAATTGGGGTACGCACGCATATCCCCCTCCCCGTCGTCCGTAACTGTAGCCGGGCAGAATTGTTTTAGGCAATTAAAATCATCATTAAAGACATCAACATGAATTAGAGGCGAGTCGTAAAGAGATGACGGTAATCGCCAAGGGCAGCTCTAATGAAAGGTTAAATGCCGTGGTTATTTTTTATTATTGATGAAGTGTGAACAGTGTGCTTGGGAGTGCAGAAAATATGGGGGGGTGGCGCTCTCTTTGCCCAGAAGAAGGGAGCTATAAATGCAACAGAACAAAAGGCACATGTCAAGCCACAGAAACCATTAAGAAACCATGGCTTAAACTCACATCACTGTGTCCCTTTTGGCATTATAAAGAGGTTTCTGCATCGGAAGTCTCTCTAAAAAAGAAGGGATTCTTAGCATTTGCAACAGCGTGGATGGTACTGGAGGGCATTATGCTAAGCGAAATAAGCCAGTCAGACAAAGATAACTATCACATGATCTCACTCATTTATGGAGTATAATGAACAACATAAACTGAGGAACAAAAACAGATCCAGAGACAGAGAAGCATTGATCAGACCATCAAACCTCAGAGGGAAGGTAGGGAGGGTGGGGATAAGGGGGAGAGATCAACCAAAGGACTTGTATGCATGCATATAGGCCTAAACCAATGGACACAGACAACAGGGGGTGAGGGCGTGAGTGGGGG
>NW_005871202.1:1568014-1682658 GCF_000147115.1 Myotis lucifugus | reverse complement strand
GATTCTACAGGGACAGTAATGAACCTTACACATCACAGTTCAAGTTATACTGATGTTTTAAATTGGTGGAATTTGAATAGAATAGTTAAAATTAGTAAATTACTAACATAAGGTAGTAAGCTGTTGAAAAATCAGAGTGTAATAAATTACTGTACTATATTAAGAAAAAAATATCATGCATTTAGTATACTAGGTATGTTGGGATTATTAAATAATTTAATTATGAAATACTTCATGTGAAGACAATGCAGAAATTGCTATTTTAAAAATTAAGGTTAATGTGTAACAGCCAGGTTTTTAAAATGCTCAGATTTCATCATATTTGATTTTTTAAAAAATAACATAAAAGAGGGGAGCTTACAGTTGCCTCTGTGGTCGCTGGTCACTTAATCTTTCCCCCAAGGGAACTGCTTTCTGTAATTTGCCCGTCTTTCTTGTCCATGTTTTGATACTTGCGTTTTTGTTTGTATTCTCCATAAACAATCTACAATAATTTACAGGTTTTGTAATTTACATAAATGATTTTACAGTTACATGTTCCTGCAACTAGACCTTAAAAAAGGTTTCCCAAGTTCTTTTCATTCAACCTTAATCTTGAGATCGTCAATATTGATGTAACTGGTTCATTCATTTTAGATTCTTTATAGCATCGCAGTTATTCATTATTCATGTATTCACTTAATGAAGTGTTTATTGAGCACTTACTTCATCTGGCCATGGCTTAGGAGATGAGGACATAGCAGTCGGCTAAATAGATGGAATGGCGGCTGTTGCCACACGTCCTTCTAGTGCAGTGGTTCTCAACCTTGGCTGCACATTAGAATCACCTGGGAATCTTTTTAAAATCCTGATTTCCAGGCCTCATCCTCGGGAAAATCTGTGTCTTCGTTACTAATGTTGTGGCCCCACCCCATAACAAAGAAACAGAATTTCTGGACGATGAGGCCCAGAAATCAGGATTTTAAAAAGATTCCCAGGTGATTCTAATGTGCAGCCAAGGTTGAGAACCACTGTTCTAGGGAATAGGTTGCAATGCATGTGTACTTTCTTTTAGGGATGTTTGCAAGTTTCTTGTGTTACAAACAGAGCCCCCCCCACCCCCCACCCCCCAAACAATTGTAAACTTTAGTACTTGTGTACCTGCCTGAGAAAAGAAATAAAAGAGGTGGAATATGGTTTTGTAGGTTGGGCACATCTTCAATTTCAATACATAGTGCAGATTATCATGTAAATCCCGGTTATTGTTATGTTAACTTTACACATGTACTAGGGCTATAGGTGAGCGCATGTGTCCATAGTGTCCCTACACTGGTCTTATCTAACTTCATAGCTTTTGCCTCCAGGTGGATGTAGAATGGTTCTGCATCTGCGTTTGCAACAGTATCTTATTTGTAAAGAAATATGGAAATCTGCAAACAAGTAATATTTTTACAGTCTTTCCACCTTCATCTTTATTGCTAGGTAATTCAAAAAGAATCTGCTAGCTTTCTAGAAAACTAACAGCACATTCTACCTCTACCATGTTACCTGGGAATAAATGTCTCCATTCATAGACTCAGTCCCCATGTCCCAGTAGAGAGGGTTAAACCCAGTTAGAGTTTTACATAGTCAGAAGTGGGACCTAAAGTATTTTTAAATGTTATGAAAAGTTATTTTATTTTTTAAATATATTTTGATTGATTTCAGGGAGGAAGGGAGAGGGAGAGAGAGACAGAAACATCAATGATGAGAGAGAATCACTGATTGGCTGCCTCCTGCACGCCCCCTACTGGGGATCAAGCCTACAACTTGAGCATGTGCCCTTGATTAGAATTGAACCTGGGATGCTTCAGTCCACAGGTCAATGTTCTAGCCATTGAGCCAAACCAGGTAGGGCAAAAGTTATGAAAATATTTTAGATTCTGATTTCATGTCATCTAAAATGTATTTTTATCTTTCTCTTGAGATTTTAGAAATAATTCTTCCCATTTCAAAATTAATCAAATGATTTTTTTTGCTTATTTGACTTCTTATGGAATGAGAGATGCCATATCTGAACAGCTCTCTTTTAATTTCTTAGGTTCAGAGCAGTTAGATTATTTTTAAAGCTTATAAGTTGTTAAACAATAAGCAAGATGCATTTATTAGAAATTGAAATAAGGATAGTTGGAATACAAGTCAAAAAAAGATGAAAGACTTTTGTCATGATTAAATTAAAAGACTACAGGATTAAACTCATCCCAAGAACTAGCTAATGGCAGTGACTGTGCAGGTCTCGTTATTCAAGGAATTATTAATTCATTTTCAAATAAGGAAAGTGTGAGACTTAATTAATTTTTACAACATGTTTGATGACATTATTAGAGGAAGTGTGGATCAATATTATTATCACTTTAATGATTAAATGGGATTACAGCCTTCCCTAAACCTTCGTTTGGACATCATTTTAAAAATAACTTTCAGAGTGAGTTTTAATATATTGGTCTTGTTCAATAAGAAATAAGCATGAGACCAGAAAATCATCAATATTTCCATACAGATGTCTAGCAAAGTTAATTTCACTACCAGATCCGTCAGCCTGCTCTTGACTTGCGAGTACCACTGTGTTAACGCCTCACCTTCCAAGTTGCTCAGCTGACTAAGACAAGAAACCTAGGAACAATATTTTATACTGCTGAGCCATTGTCCGGTGTGCCAAGTGCTTTTTCGGCATTGGCCACCTTTTCTGAGGTAGGTAGGAAGACAGGGTCCCCCTATTTTATGAATGAAAGACTGAGGTTTAGTGAATTGTCCTCAGATCCAGGGCAGAGAGGCAGTGTGAGGGCGAGAACCATTTCCCTGGTTCCTGCTCAGTGCTTACGCCACCGTGCGCATCTCATGTTTCTTCAAGCAGATTTCCCCGGGAGCTCAGAATGCTATGTGTATTGCTATGAAAATTTAACACATTTAAATGTGTGTGTTTGTGCACACACATATGCGAATACACATGTGATTGCATGTAGGTATACACATGTGTATGTTTCCTTCACCAATGTGAACTGTGACCAAAAAGGAGTATACTTTAGGACATGCAGAAATTAACTTTATTTTTCAACAATGCAAGAAAATGAACCCAAACATTGTCACCTTCAGCCGAAGTCCCTTTGAGTTAATAAGTGTTTGTGTGTATAGCAGAACAAGATAAAACCAAAAGAATTCTAAATCTGAAAGATCAGAGAAGCTTAATATAGCACCAAACCATCCCTTGCTAAGAGGTTCCAGATGGTAGGGGAATAGGGGCTGCAGAGGAAGCTGGGGAGAGCGTGACGCCCCCAAAGTACCTACAGTGAATATTAACAGCATGACAATGTCATTGCTTTCACTAAAAATGGAACAACCCAAAAGGCATGCATCCCTACGAAGTGTGGACTTTCTTAAGCACAACTTCCACTTTTGATGGAATCCTTCTGATCATGATAAATGTCCATTCCACCGCGTCTCATTTCCTTTCATTCATGTTAAGTGACTAGAAATAGAAAGTACATTCAGTACCTAAAGTACTATCCTTGCAAAGGTTATACTTATGAGATTCACTTAAAGTAGGAAAATAGATTCCATATAATGTTAATTCTCTAAAAAATAATCAACACTGGGTTTTCCTCATGATCCCAGTGAGTCAACGTGATAACTGGATAATTTGTTAATGACTTAATTGCACCTTTAAAGATTTCAATCATATCTTAAACTAGCAAATGATGCTTTTAATACATGATTTAAAAAATTGACCTCTTCTGAGATGGTATTGATACGGGGAGTGTGCCAGATGTGCCTGTCATCGAAACTGTACAGGGAGAGCTATCGGACTGTGCTGATGGGAATGCAAATAGCTTAAGAACTGCGATTTACAATTTATCCTATCTTTCTTACAGTTTCTTTTCCTGAGAAATATTTCAATATCTCTTTTACATTCCAGTCATCAAAAACTGTCAGTTAGGTTTCTAAGAACTGAAAACAAATGAAATACATTAAATTAAAAAAAAAGAACAATTGTGATCAGTGTAAGTAATACCCTTCATGGTCCTTACCCTATGGAACCAAAGGGACTTGAGGGTGTGGGAGTGGTGCAAGCTTTCAGGAGTTATGTCGACTCATTCATTTGGTTAGTGCCTGGGCCCACGAGGGGGCTACATCCTCTGATAGTGGTAGACTCCTGCCCACTGTCTGCACAGACTGGATGCTGGGAGCTACTTCCTTCAGCCTCTCAAGGGCTAGCAATGACTCTCCTTAGCATGCTTTCCTCCCTTCTGCAGTAAAAATGATTGGAATCTTATCACCATTGGCACTTGCACTTTAAGAGGCAGTCATTGGAACAAAGGTTTATGTAAAACAAATCTGTTTAGTGTAGTTTTTAAGGTCAAGTTTCGATAAGTGGGATGTTGAACCCATTTGAACTCTCTTGAGAGGGCTGCCCCATTCAGAGGTAAAATTAATTAGGATCCCATTCATTCTACTTCATCGCAGTGATGCAAGCACACTCCTGGAAACACATCTCTAGTTTTTGTTGTTCGATGAAATGGAGAGCCTCTACTTGCTAAGAGGCACACTGTCCATACAGAAGGCTTGGGAGGGAGACCTAATGATGAGGAAAACGAGGAAGAGGGACCCCGCCTGGTGGTCTGAAGGGAGCACAGGGAGATGGAATTAAAGGAAAGTTTTGTACCACATGAGTTGTTTCAAGGCACAAGGAGGTTGTGTCAAAAAGGACAAGCAATGAAGAAATTCCAGGAGGCAGAAAGGCATCATCAGGGAAGTAAGAAAGGAAAATTGTGCCAGCAGCTGAATCCCGGGCAGAGATGCTGAAAGGGGAACCTAGGGAGCAGATGCCATTGATACCCACTGCCATCCGGTCATTTTTTTAAATATATTTTATTGATTTTTTACAGAGAGGAAGGGAGAGGGATAGAGAGTTAGAAACATCGATGAGAGAGAAACATCAATCAGCTGCCTCCTGCACACTCCCTACTGGGTATGTGCCCACAACCAAGGTACATGTCCTTGACTGGAATCGAACCTGGGACCCTTGAGTCCACAGGCCAACGCTCTATCCACTGAACTAAATCCGGTCATTTTTATAGGAAGCAGCACAGGCCCCCCAAGAACAGCCTGGCGGTTTCAGGAGTCCTCTTTATTTAAAGGGTAGTCCCAACTTCCTTCTGGATGAACACACATTTTATCAGGAGCTCTGGCAGTGAGCTTACCCTGCACAGTAAATGGATTGCAAATTAATTCACAGAATATTTCAAAGGAACACCTCTCCCAGCTCTGGAATAATGAAAAAAAAAGGATCATATTTTTCTTTCAGTGTTTCTGGGCAAATAATGTTTACAAAATGTTTTACACAAAAGTTCTGACTAAAGGAGAAAACAAAATAAAGCAGGGGGCTGCAGCTCCGCCGAGACAAATGTCACTGATAATTTTTTGAGGGGGAATCAGAACAGTGTGGTTTAGGGCTTAGATCATGGGCCTCTCTGTCCTTAGAGTCAATCTTGGCCTCATCAGCTTCTAGTTATGTGACAGCAAGCCAGTCACTTGTTGTTTCAGTTGCTCAAATGTAAAACGAAGGTAACATGCATCATTTAGTGAGAATTAAATAATACCGATTAAGCACTAGGAGCAATACTCAACTCTTAGTGACATGTAATCATATCTGTTAGACATTAATAGACATATCATACAAACAGCATAATTTAGCATCAACTATTTCCCATCAGCACCAATACTAAACACATTTAGTACATGTACATGCATATACATGGAAAAAATGTGTAAAGATTACTCAGACAACTCTCATTCTGACTGCTATTCTGAAAATGCCAATACTTTGAGTGAGGCTTGTACATAGATTTCATGTCATTATTGAATGTAGCATCCTTTTCTTTTAATTACTAAAACACTAAGAATCCCTTGCTCAAGTCATTCATTATCAGTTTCCAGACCGATATTAAAGGTCACAGTCCAGGTTGCTAAGCAAGTTCTTGGTATGAGAATAGTACATTTAAACAGCACAACGTGGACAGGACAGATAAAAGGGAGAACAGTGCCACAGGCCATCTTAATTCACTTTTTCCTTTGAATTAAACCATGAGTCAGAAAGCAGGAACTGGAATGCTTAAGAAACTCGTAGTTATAATGCCATCCGGTTAAAAGGCCCTCATACAGAACCCCTGCATGAAACCGTAGAAATCTTTATGTGTGTTACCCAAAATGGGTGGTTAGAAACTGATTAATGTCATCTCACTCACTGAGGTAGTTGGTAGTTGATAAAATCTAGGGGTTTCTGATGAGTAGCATCAATTCTATTGTGGACATGACTGCATCCCCTGTGACTGTATCAGCCTGTTCAGTTGAACTGGTAGTTGCTATATCTAGTTTGGACTACTGTACTATCACATTGGTGATGGACACACAGGAGGGTTTAATATTTTCATAGCACCAAGCCATGCTACTGTCAGGATCTCAAGGTAAGTCACTATTCCAGGGCTCTTGGTCAATTTTAAATGACTTGGTGCTCACCAAGTACATAAGACAAAATGAAATAAGGTGAGAGAACATGGTATGGATTATAAGGGAGCTTGTGGATCTGGAAGGAGACATGAAGCCTACTGATGTGATCTAGAGACAGCCCAAGGAGAGTGTGGGAAAGAAACAAGCTTTGGGAGAGGAGATGAAGGAACCCATAGAGATCAGATGTAGCAACGCCATCCAGGGTTAACAGGAGCCACTTGGCAGTTAGGAGAGTGGATCTGTGGAAAACAGCGCCAACAACAAAATCAAAATGCACCTAGTCTACTTTCTTAAGACCTGAGGGACACCGAGCCAGGACGATGAGTGCTCATCAGAGAGAAGAACCTGTGGAACGCTCTATTACAGAATGCTGGAGGTCAGTCTACAAAGCATTAACCAAGCAACAGAGAGTGCTGGCCCCCACCTCCCCATGCATGGCACAGGAGCACCTGCTCCCATGGAACCGCCCCCCTCAGAACTGAGTGCAGATGGCGGCCGGGACCGCCATGGCTCCTGTCTTAATCTGCCAGATTGTCTTTATGAGCTAGGCATGTCAGGGCTAGAAACTGATGAGGTAAGTGGTGATTAAGGCTGAGTGGATCTTGTTAATTCAGCAACACTTTAAAATAATTGAACATGAATAAAATGGCAAATTATAATCAAAGTCCTTTGGGAATACATTTGAAAGCTACATAATGCAACATTAGTTCATCATGACTAATACTATTATAATTAATTTTAAATGATAAAATAATGACTGTCTTCTTCTTTGCTGGAATTTTTATGCCAGCAAGGAGATGTCCTGGCATTTAACCTGGGAGTGAGGGGTGTGGACAAAGGAGATGGAGAGCAAAGCAATCATTTTGCACTGCAATTTTTTAACTCAGTATTTCCTATTGGATTGCTTTGTGGGCTTTTTCTGTATTTGGACCAGGACATTCTCCATTATGTGACCGTGTTCAGAAAGAAGAGGGGCAATGCTAATAGTCTCCTGATGTGAATTCTGAGGTTTTAAAGCCCAAAGTATACAGGAGACAATGATATGTTTGCTGTAAGAGCTTTTGCGATGTAAGTAGTGACCTCTGTGTTCCCAATGACGCCTCATAATTGGATGTCGACACTGCATATTGGAAAATGAGGCACTTGGAAGGCAAGCATCCTATTCAACTAGCCCTTGTAATTGAGGGGCACAGTTGATCTGAATTTGGGAGCCCTGCCTGGGAGAACAGCAATAATCATGAGCAGTGGGGGAGTCACTCTCTCCATCACGAGGGCGGTGCCATGCTTGCAGCAGGGCACCCCGACAGCAATAAAGAAGCACACAGAGGCAGAGGGTGTTTATATGACATTACCCCTGAGAAAATGGGTGGCAACACCAAATTCCAGAAAATGGAATGAAAATAAATCAGGTAATTTTTAGTATACCTTTGAGACTGGTTATAATCTAGCAAATAACTGGCAGAAAGAGGAGCAGAAAAGCACAGAATAAAAAGCTAAATTACAGCCCAGCTCAATGGGTGAGCATCGACCTAGGAACCAGGACATCATGTTCGATTCCCTGTCAGGGCACATGCCCAGCTTGCGGGCTAGATCCTCAGTGTGGAGCATGCAGGAGGCAGCCAATCAATGATTCTCTCTGATCATTGGTGTTTCTATCTCTCTCCCCCTCTCCCCTCCTCTCTGAAATCAATAAAAATATATTTTAAAAAACACTAAATTACAAACAAATGAAATGTGAGGTGGGAGGAGGTAGAAGAGGGTGAAGGGGGAGAAATGGTGATGGAAGGAGAATCGACTTGGGTGATGAGCACAATACATAAATAGATGGTGTGTTATACAATTGCACACCTGAAACCTACATAATTTTATTAACCAATGTCACCCCAATAAACTCAGTTGAAAATCAAATGCAAAGCCTCGTAGAGAGCGGCGAGTTGGGTGACATCAAGAAGAGTGCAACAGGCTTGGTTCTGCTCCTTAGAAGGAACTGATGTTCTTTGGCCGCATGGCAGTGAAGATGGCTCCCATTCGGCAAAGCAGAACTGACAGTCCACAACCATTTGTTTGTTTAATGACTATGATTTACCACTTCCCTGCAAGTCATTTATTACTGTGACACATTTAGGTCGACCTCAGTTCAAGTGCAGGTTGCTGTCCTTTAGTGAACCACAGCCATGGATCTCACCCACTCAGCGATTCCCAACCTCGAGATAGTAATAGGAGTTTCAGTCATGTGTCTCATATTCCATCCACATCCTTTCTGCTGAATGTACTTGATATTTTACCTTTACTATGGTGTGTCAAGCGGTTCAGCTTTCATCTAAACAGAATGGCTGCCGTTGCATGCCAGTTGTACGCTCTCTATTTTCCAACTTCCTAAAACGATCAACAGAGGCATGCCATCTGCGAGTCCCATTTACCTAGCTTCTGAAAAAATTTTCCCCCTAAAGATAAAGGATGTGGTAGATTTTACAAGAGTCTAAATTCAACTTTGGAACTCAACAGGGTGAGAAGCTTTGACAATTTGATCTTCGCTTGTATCTTCTTTTTCTTGAGCACTCTCCTTAGCTCTGGGGGTCATCACTGTGACCCCAGATCACTCCTCCAGACTCTTTTGATTGGCTAAACTCCAGTGTCTTTATTAGTTCTTATGGGATCTTTGACCTCCTCCGCAGTGTTCTCAGTTAATTGGACCATAGTTTTGAGTTGTTAGCTTGACACCGTAGGTGGCTATGCTTTTAAGAAATGCAGTGTCATGTTCCTTTCAGGTGCAGTTATGAATTCATATCCTGTCTTAGGAATACCTCAGGAGAAAGCCACCTAAGCAAACCCTGCACACAGAATAGCTACCTAAGTAGAGTAATAAACTTTTGATGGCCATAGATGAAAGAGGGCAACCCTTCATGAAAACTCAACTGAAATGAAATAAAATGCTGCATGCATGGCATTGAATATGATATATTTATATTAAATTTCAAAGCTGATAATGAGAAATAAAGACTTAAAAATTTTAGCATGTTACAATGTCTCAGCATATGGGAAACTATCTCAAAGCATTGGTATGTCTCTTTAATTTTATTAAGTAACTAGAGGCCCAATGCCTGGCCTGCGCCCTCTCACAGTCAGGGAGCCCTTGGGGGATGGCCGACTGACGGCTTAGGCCTGCTTCCCGTGGGCCATCAGTCGGACATCCTTAGTGCTGCCACAGAGGCAGGAGAGGCTCCCGCCACCACTGCTGCGCTCACCAGCTATGAGCCTGGCTCAGGGCTTCTGGCTGAGTGGTGCTCCCTCTGTGGGAGTGCACTGACCACTGGTGGGCAGCTCTTGCATTGAGCGTCTGCCCCCTGTTGGTCAGTGTGCAACATAGTGGCTGGTTGTTCTGCTGTTTGGTTGATTTGCATATTAGCCTTTTATTATATAGGATAAATGATTCAATATGGCCAACAAAGGGCCCAACCTCCACTGTGATACTAGAAAGAGGAGCTCTAGCCTTGAACAAAAGGTGTAGGCATTGGTCAGAAATAACATCAGATAATGTGGAACTCAGTATAAATCAAGTGTATTTTTAGAATGCTTAGACATCCAATTATAAAACTACATTCTCTCTATGTAATGCATCACATCAAAATAATTTCTTCTGTGAAATTTTCTTTACACATACTCCAACTTATCTCATTCCTTGCACCCTTTAGTAGGAATATGAAAATATGAATAATAAAAAAGGGCCTTCCTTCCTTTTATCTCTCTCTCCCCTCTTTCCTTTTCCCAGATGCCTACATAACTGAGCAAAATTATAGGTGTAGAAAGGATCTCAGACACCAGCTAATCCATCCCTATTATTGCACAGATGAGAAATGGAAGCAAACAGGATTAGCAGCTTGCTCAGGATTCCACCGGTAATAAGATTCATAATCAGAATATGTATCTCCTGCCTTCTGTGACATTGTTTTTCTTTTATAACAAACCATCTGATCGCTTTGATTTCTCCCAGGTTTTTGATTGTTTATTACTAGAAGAAACATCCCAAGACACACTTTCTGCCATTAGTTATTCAAGCATTTTCCTCAAAGGTCCCTTTGTCATGCACCCTCCACTACTGCATTCCCAACCACATCATTTAAAGGGGTATCAGTGGCAAGATGGTTGAGCAGATCTTGATCCCAGTTAGCCATCTAATCATCCTTTCAATAAATACTTATTGCGAACCTGCTATGTGCCTGATACTGTACTAAATATCAAGTTTAGAGTAATAGACAGAAATAGCTGTCATTGATCATACATTTTCATAGGAGGCAACATACAAGCTGATTGAGAGAAAGAAGGTCAAATGGTGGTAATCTGAAAACTCTATGGGAAAATAATAAAGCCAGGCAGAGGATTAGGAAGCATGGGGATAGAGTTACTATTTTATATGGAGGGTGGGGTGGTTAGAGAAGGATTATTTGAGAAGATGACTGAAGAAAGAGTCATGCAAAGATCTGGTTGGCAGATGCTCTCAGCAAAAGAAAAGTCTAAGACTGTCATGTGCTCAGCATGATCAAAGAATGGTGTAGGATGTCAGCATGATATGAACTAAGGGAATGGGAAAAAAAGAACTGTAAGAAATTTGCTAAGAAATAGAGGTTGAGGAGAAGAGGTATGTGGGCAGGCAGGCCTTTCAGAGCTGGATAGATCAAAGTACAGACTTGAGCTCCTTCTGAGAAAGGTGGGAAGCCATCTGAAAGTTTGGAACATATGATTAAAATGATGTGACTAATATTGCAAAAGAGTTACTACAATTATTGTGGAATAGACTGCAGAACTCCAAAAGAAGAAGCAAAATGTCTAATTCAAAGACTACTTCAATCCAGGCAAAAAGTAGCTTGGACAAGGGAGGGAGAGTTGGACATGTTTAGAAGTGGTGGGGTAGGAAATACATTTTGAAGGCAGAGCCAACAGGATTGGCTGCTGGGATAGATTTGGGATGTGAGTGAAAAGAATCAGAGTCAATGCCTCCCAACTGGACATGTCAAGAAGCCATATTGGATAGATGAACCTGGGGTCCTGGAGGAAATTTTAGACTAGAGATGCAAAGTTGGGAGTCATTAAGTTTAAGTGTAATTTAAAGCCAAGGGACTGAATACCATCGCCTAGAAAGACTCAACATAGACAAGACACCCAAGGGACACTCCGTAGTGTAGACATCAGGGAGATGAGGAAACAGAGAAGAGGGGAGGCGAGGCAGGAGGCAAACCATGAATGAGTGGTGTCCAGGGTGTCAAACCCAGTGGAAAATATCAGGAGATGGAGAAACTGATCCACTGTTACTGATAAAATGAGTAAGATAAGAACTGTGTGTTACAGTCAGGTTTTCAAGGTGTGTTAGTGACCTTGTCCAGAGAAGTTGGGTAAAGTGGTGGGAGCAAAACCTGATGTCTTGTATATTCAGTACAAGTGGGGAGGGGAGGGATTGGAGATGGGGATGGACTAAATTAGTGCTAATACATCCCTCAAGGGTGGTTAAGGAAGTTTTCTTAGAGCAGGTGAGACTAAACTAGGTCCTAAACTTTGAACCAAACCTAGATAGGTAAGCATCCTGGGAGGAGCAATGCTTCAGGTAACTGAAACTGCTTGAGAAAAAAAAATAATGGTAGGGAGTGCAAAAGAAAGTACAGGTTAAGGTAGTGGCAGCTGAAATAAATAGTGAAAAGCAAGAATTGAGAAAACTACTTTGGAGGTGTGTTTGACAAGATTTGTTAACTTCTTCCATATAGTCAGTATGAGATGAGGACATTTTCAGCTTAAGTGTGTACATTTTTTGCTGATGCCATTAATTGATGCAACAAACAGGCCCTGATAAACAAAGGCTTTAGGGTCAGAACTAAATGTTCATTCAGCCCGTGCTGCTCACAAGGTTTAGGCCGTTCCTTCATCCTTTCCACTCTCTCTTGTTTTCACTCTAACTCACCATCGCACCATCGCATCAGTTTCTCTTCACATATTAGTTATAGTCTGAGAACCACTGAGCTGCAGGAATCCATAATTTCAGTCACAAATATAAAGATTTCATGCTCAGCCTATTGAGTCTGAGGTATCATCAAGAAATCGTCAAAGAAATGCGCAAAGGGCATAGAGCACAGGACCTAAGGAGAATGGGTAAGAGTGGCCAGAACTTAAAGAATGGAGGGTCAAGTAGCTGGAGTCTGGAAGGATCTAACTGAGCTCCTGACGATGGAGAAGCTGTCACAGCGTAGGCTTTCCGGAGCTGGAAAGGGTTTATGCCTGGCAGCTCTGAACAGCCTGTGAGCCTCTAGGCACTCAGCCTCCCTGCCAAGCTTTGCAGAAGGTGCCAGTGTACACAGTGTCGCCCGGTGCCCCCGGGGAAGCAGAGCCTCGGTTCCTCCACACACCGTCCTACGAAAGCCTATGCTCATGCCTGTTTGAAAGGGAATTAGGCTGAAGAGTTTATAAAAGAAAACATTTTCTCACCAAATTTAGAGGTCCAGTGGCCTCCTTGTTCCTACTACATGGTGTTTATAAAGAGAGCTATTCCTAATTTTTGTATTTACCTTTTCTCACATCTGCGTTTTATTCTTACTTCTAAATAAGGACAAATGTAACAGAATAGTCACGTCACATACAGGAGTTGCTCCCTGGGTGAGTAGGGTGGCTGGCAGGAGTCAGCAGTGACCTTTGAAATGCTTGCCCCTCAGTTCATGAACAGATTTCCAAGCATCCACAGGAAGTGCAGCTTTTGGGTGGGTGGGGAGTGTGATGCACACAAGTGTTTCTAAAAGTAAAATATGAACGTCTGTGTCTACTTGTGAAATATATTTGAACTTTATAAATCTTACTGTGTGGTTGTAAGATTGAGGCAAGGTAATAACACGTGTTGCAGACTTAACTGTGTAGTAGGCATTGTACATAGTGGATATATCTATACTAATAAAAGGGTAATATGCTAATTAGACCGGGTCAACTGGACATCTTCCGGACATCCAACTTCCTTCTGGACAAAGCGATGGTGGCAGGGGCTGAGGAGGTTAGGGGCGATCAGGCCTGCATGGGAGAGCAAGCACTTAGGGGGTGATCAGACCATCAGGGGAGGGCAGTTGGGGGCGAACAGGTCATCAGGGGAGGACCGTTAGGGGAAATCAGGCTGGTAGGCAGAGTGGTTAGGGGTGATCAGGCAGGTAGGCAGGTCAGTGGTTAGGAGCCAGCAGTCCCGGATTGCGAGAGGGATGTCCTACTGCCAGTTTAGGCCCGATCATTGTTGGGCCTACAGCGGCAGTTGGACATCCCCTGAGGGGTCCCAAATTGGAGAGGGTGCAGGCCGGGTTGCCTCTCCGCCCCCCCCCCACACACAAATTTTGTGCACTGGGCCTCTAAATATAAATATATATATATACACTGATCTTGTGCTGGTGCATTATAATTCCCATTTTGCAAATGAGAAAAGTGGGATTCAAAGGCATTAGTAACTTGCCCAAGGTCACAGACTGTCTATGGTGAATCTGGCACTCAGTCAGAGTCACAGCCAATGTAGGGCACTTGGGGTGATCTATATCATAACCCCAAAGCAATACGAGTTTGCTCCAGGAGGCCTTGTCTTCAGGCACTTTGATCCTTGGGATTTTGTCACGCTGGAGTGGTTTCCTGGCAGGGGAGAACAATTAGGTTCCCGTGAAATACCCTGGCGTCTGTCCACCCTGCATGGATGAAGCATGACATAACCCCCTCCACAGCCTTCACTGAAGACATACTGGGTTTCAGGCTAATATGTTATTTTAATAGTTAATTCTGGATGCCTACCAAGAGCAGCCAGAATTTGGCATGATTTCCTTGATGCTTGTTGCTCATAATTTCATTATTCTCCAGATGTTAACATATTTTTCTGGGATGCTAATTTTTCTTTGGCCAATTATCTCTGTCAGAATTGTAAGGCAATTATCCTTTGGATTATTTATTTACACATTTCCTCAGTTAAACTGTAAGCTCCAAGAGGGCAAAGATCTGTGTTTATCTGGCTTAGCCACTGTCTCTTCAGAGTCCTAAGACAATGCCTGGTTTAGAGTAGGGGCCGATAATTACCTGTTGAGGGAATAAATAAGTGAAAATTGTGCCCACAATTTTCCTGTTGTGTGGAAGCTATTAAAGTGGAATGCTTTAAAATGTTTTTGAACAATTAGATGGTTGGGGGAAAAAGTCAGTTCTTAGGTTTCTACTTGAAGATCAACTAGTGGAAACATTGAATCCCCGATGATGGACGACTTGGATCTTATCCCTGGGAAGCTCCCAGGGTCAATATGTGTGCCGGGTGCCAAGAAAGCAAAACATTTGTTAAAGCAACTATATTAGTACAAAATGACTGAGGCAAAAAAAAAACCATCTTATATATTTTCAATTAAAAATAGTGCTGTGAATTATCCACTTTTTATTATCTATATCACCTCTCCAGTCTGTGTGCTTCATTAACTGACAATTTATCTCTATTTTTAATCACCCCATAAGAAATGGAATTAATTTTTGCTAAGTCTTCTTTCATTTTCTTGGCTAAACACACACATTTTTAATGATTTCAAAATACGGTCCCTGTTAGTCATCATTCTGTCTTAGGAGCTGAGTTTTATGGGGGCGTTTGGGGGCCTAGGGGGCATTTTTGTTCTTCTTGCTCAAGTCTGACACTATCCTTTTGCTTTCTGTATGAGCAACAGAGCCCATGTGATACTGGGCATGGCGTGTTTAAGAAGTACTCTCCAGAATTACTGCTGCCTGGGGGGACGGTAAGTGATATGTGACGTGTCATTTTGCTGTGCAAATAGAAAGCTCATGTTCAGTTCAGACTCCAAGCAGAAAGAGACCTTTCCCTGCCAAAGAGGGTTTTGAACCCCTCATTCATCGAGTGTGCAATGGGACTTGGCCAGCGGAGGGAACAAGGTCAGCCACTAGAGTGAAACCTCGGAGCCTATGCCCAGCACCCAGATTACAGGACTGGGCCGCAGAGCAAAGCAGTTGCTAATGAGGTCAACAGGTCCATTTTCTGCACTCACAGGCCCTTGTTTGAATAAACTGAAGCAGAGATGAAAGGAGCAGCCATCTCAGCATACTTCTCAGACTGGAGCCGATGGGAGGAACAGAGTCCCTTGCCTGTCTCCATCCTGAGGAGACACTGAAGGCAGATGGAGGAACCCAATGGCATCCTTTCAGCTCTACTGTACCGGCTCCATGGTAAAGGCTAAGGGATCAGTTAGTATTAACATGAAGTCATTCGGAGTATAATGTTTGCAACCTCTGTGAGCATTAAATATAAATTCCTGGATGAGAATTTATATAGAAGGAGATCCTCACTTCATTCATTGCATCAAGACTATTTCCCCAGATGGTGCAATCTACATACACCATTCTGAGTGTCCCCTTCGGAATCAGTGGTCTCAGCCCTTAATGTGCATAGGAATCACCTGGGAAATGCAGGCTGGGATTTAGGAGGTCTTGGGAGGAACTTAGATTCTGCATTGCTGAGGGGAACTGGACCCACCTTGGATGACAAGGCTCTGCACGTATCCACAATCTTATACACATGCACACATATGATGACGCCAACCATGCCTTTGCACAAGGTGTTTCCTGCCCCAGGAAATGATTCCTCCCAAGCCACCCATGAGTGCTCCTCATTACGTGGTTTTCGCTCCTGTTTTGGAGAGGGAGTTATCCCCTCCTCTATTCTGAGGCCGACTCTCAACTCAGCAACACCTAAGAAGGTGTTGGTTCACACTAAATGCCTGTTGGCTTTTGCTCTTATTAAAATACCTCCCGAAATCATGGGTCTTGAGGAGACAAAGGAAGTCACGTGACTTGGAATTCCTGGGGGACCTTGAAGATGGCTGTGCTGTTTCTCCAGCAAGGAGTTGGGTAACATATGGCTGTAGCGCTGGGCTGCCCAAGCCATAGCCCGACTTGCCAGGCCACGTTGTCAGGTGCAGCAGATGGCCAAGCAGCGGGCGAGCCAGGCGATGCACTCTGGAGGCCTCCACAAGGTGCAGAAACAGAACGCAAGAATCTGCTCAGGGCCTTTCACGAAGACAAATGAGGCGGTGGCTCCTCTGCTGGTGCCACCGAAGTCACCACGTAGGGTGGAAGATCCGCTCTGCTGAGCTCAGGCAGCTCAACATTGTATCAGGGAAAAATACTTATTCCAAGTCTTCAAACTAGGAACTTTCTTTCGTGGGCTTGAGCAAAAACTGCTGTTCTCTGATTATTTCATCCCACGCAACGCAGCAAAGGAGCTCTATCTCCTATTATCTGTGAGGTCCCCCGGTCCCTCTGCAGCCTCACCTCACTCCCAGGTCCTGCAGAAGCCTCTGCCCTGCACAGCTCCCAGCCCTGCAACCACATCCCACCGTGTCTGGCTGCCATGGTTTTCCTCTGAGGTTTTGTACTTTTCCATCACGCCCTGCCCTTTTAAGTATTTCAATTCTACTCACTCTTTAAGACACATCCCAAATACCAACGCTTCTTAAAGATATCACTTAGACTTTCCAGCCTAAATATTGCCTGTCTCCACACTTACAAGACTCATTTGGCAGGTAAATACATCTCTTTAGGACAATTAGTTTTGTTTTGTATTTCATGCTTCACATGGGCATAATTTTTCTCCGCATTGAACTTACAAGCATCTTAAAATCAGCAAATATTCTTTGAATGTTGAAATCTTTGACAACAGATAAATGCCTTCTTACTTAAAAGTAACCATGTGGCAGGTATAGACAGTCAATCACATGACAGGTACAGACAGTGGTCTCCCACCCAAAGGCCGAGGTCACTGAACCCTCAAAGATGGAAGTAGGAATGTCCAGGCAGCTGCCCATGTTCCCTGAGCTCACAGGGATAAAACAAGGTCACACTCCTTCTCCTTTTCTCCTTTCTGCTCCAGAAACGTAACTATTGGCTGCCCGCACCTGTATGGAGTCAAGCACATGGTCCCCTGTGCTTACCCAGGAAGGTAGAGCTGCTGGTCACTCTCCCTGTGACTACACAGGGGATTGGCTCTCCTCAGAGTTCCACAACCTGCGTCTTGATCTGTGTGGTGTACATCTGATTAAGAAATGTACTGTTACTTGCCACAAGAATGCCAAGGAAAGTTATTATTTTGTTTGGAATCAAATTTGAAATCCTCCCTTGGAATGAGCCCCCACTCAATTCATGCCAATTGGCTTAATGTCTCCATCACCCAGTCACTCCACACAAGCCTTTGCCAAGCGGTGCCATATTCTTGGAGAGCTTCCTCTTTCTGTCTGCCAAGTTATCGCTCCTCCATCATCCACACAGCTCACGCAATCCCACCTCCTCCACACGGCCTTCCAAAACTGCTTGGAAAAGGTCTGATAGCTCCCTCTACACCACCTGGTGTGAGCATTAGCCACTTAAGGCTCTCTCACTCCTCACGGCTCTACAAGTGTACTTAATCTTAAAATGGACATCAAGTACTTACAGTGCAAACTCAGTTTTGCATTGTTCAGTAGTTTTTGTTTCCTGCCCTTGTCTTTGCTATCTTTAAATTCAGATATTTTGTCTCACAGTCTTCTGTTGACAGATTCTACATAACGAGACCATCACTAAAGCCCTCTGTACAGTGCCAGTGTAATATCATGTAGAAACAGATACCTAATACACAAGGAGATTCCCCCAATTTGACTTTTTAATGCATAAAGAAGATGGAACGTATTTAATATTTCACAAATCCACCAGGACTTGCCAGGCGGAGTCTGTCAGTCTTGGGCCAGGAGGGGGATTTCCCTGGGGGTTCCTTTCTCCGGTGGCCATGCAGAACTTAATAGGACGCCCTCCATGCCCAGGGACAAGATCACAAAGGTCACCCATGAGAGGGGGACACCGCCTGGCTTAGAGTCACAAGCTCTCAAAACGTCTCTTCTTTCAGAGAAGGATGAAGAAATGCTGCTCGGAGGGCTTGGGAAATCGCCTAGGATTTGGCAGGTGCCTCCCACAGAGTGGGTGCTCAGTGTGGGCTTATCCAATGAGAAGAGGAGTCTATCTGGAGAACTGTAATGTGAGTGGCAAGCCAATCGGTGCCTGCCAGCCAATCTCCATGAGGAGTTAGCTTGCTCACGGAGCTCTCTGTGGGCAGTCTGAGAGGTTACAAAACGGCCCAAGGATGAACAGGCAGTGTCTGTGTTTAACCAGCAACGATCAAAAGAGAAAAATCATCTATGGGAACACCTGGCTACAGAATTTGAACAGTGCAGAACAGAATGAAAATGCGGAGACCCTGTTCAGAAATGTGTGAACCAGCCGCAGAGTCCTTCTAAGATGGGCCCAGCTTTCATGCTGTGGAGATGTCCCTGGCAGCAGACACCACCAGTGTGACCACAGATTGGGACATGTGTAGAGTGCTGGGCTTGTCCAAAATCTGGACAAAACATCCCTTTTCACAACCAACCTTTGCCTCTACAAGATGCATTTTAATTGAAAACTCCGTGTTCTAAACACCCTTGTACCAGAAAGTGTAAATAAAAACAATTGTATTCAATGTAGTAGCGCCTCTTTTGGTTTCTGTATTAGACATTTGAAATTTAATTAGTGAAATAATTTAGTCTTTACCTCCTTATTCTCTTTGTAGTTGGAAGATCTCCTGCAAACCCTCAAACTTTCCATCTCTATGAATTTTAATGTGCAAAGGGGGATGATAAACATCTCTTGGGTTAATAGGTATTTACTAGGGTCATGTATGTGGATTTCCTAGTGCCTACAAGTCACTTTGTTCCCTTATTTCCTCTCATTCGTTTGGGCTCATAATTCCCCAAACTCCTGGCACTGCACGCGAGCCTATCATCTGGTCCTGGATGAGTAACCGGTTTCTGGGGTGCAGTGCTGAGGGCCCGCCCTGACTGTCATCTGTGAGGGGCCAGACTGGGCAGTAAGATGGCCTTTCCTCTCTGACACCTGTGACTGCAATAGAACCTCCCCATGAAGGTCGGCAGATCTTGCAGCTAGGAGAGAAGAGGGTGGGATACGGACACTATCAACTTCAGCTCCTGACAACTTAATACATCCAGGAGGAGTCCCGGATGAAAGCATGGAGAGGACGGGGTGGCGCTAGGAACACAGAGAGATGGAAAACAGATGCAGCATTCTGACAAGCTGGGTGCAAAGATGCTCTGGTCTATTTGATCAAAGTGGGTGAGAAACACTTTAGTCAAACTGTCTGCTTTGTTTACGAGCAGTGCCACTCTCGCACATCATTTGCCTCTTTGCATTAATGCAGCGTCTACATTTTTTATTCACTGTTGGGCGATCAGTGTCCAAAGCATTTTTTCTGCTACAGATTTATTGAAATTTACTAAACTCTGAAGCAGGCAGCTTACAGCAACCACCCTAATCTCTTCTTTACTCATAACCGAAGACACATATCACACAAAGAATAACACAAGTATGAGGAGGATTAAGAGAATTTGTGTCACGGAGAACAAAGCACAGCTAGCATTCTGCTTTTAAAATAATGGTTTTTCTGTCTCGTGGGCATGGAGAAATAACTTTTCCACCACATAATAAATTTATTAGCCTTTCCGACCTCATCATTCCCACCTTAACTTAGATGCGGCATCAAAGACAAGAACATGTGTGGCAGTGATATTTCACAATTCAGCTTTTTAACATTCACCTCTGCTTGGTTGCTCCAAAGCTACTACAGGAGCGCCACCTGGTGGGAAATTTGTAAGTTGCTTAATGTAACTTCAAGTACAGGTAAAGGATAATAGTTTAAAATTCTCACTACCCGAGGACTTGATAATAGGCAAATATGTTTTGAAATACCAATAATAAATTTGCACCCCATTCTACACACTGAAACAACAAATCCTGTCCTTTAGTTGCCAACTGAATACACTTTCCATACTTCGTTTCTTTTCATTGAAATGTTCTAGTTTTCCCTCAGTTCCTTCTTGTTTCACACTATTTTCCTCACATGCATCCCTAACTTCTTCAAGATGTCTGTTGCTCATCATTTAATTCCTCCATAAAGCCTCCCTTAGACCTTATGTCAAGGTCCCAGTAGAAACAGATGGTACATGAAAACAGTCATTTGAAGAGAGTTTCATTTAAAAATCATTGACAAAAGGCTGGGCAGGGAATGGGGAACCCACAAATGATGGTGCAGAATCCCAATACATAGTAACAGAGGCATCTACTGCCCTAGTTCTGAAGGTGAGAGGTGAAAGTGGGCTGTGTAAGAGGGCAGGTGACACAGGTGTGATCTCTGCAGAGGAATTACAACTTCCCATCTCCTACAAATGTCCCTCGTTGAACAATCCCAACAGCAAACTACACAACAAGGGAACTCAACAGAAGATACCTGCACCTTTTCCTACAGTCCTGGGCACCTACTAGACATGAATCTACATCTAGAAATGACATTGGAAGATTAAATGTAGAGAGAGAAACAGTTACCTTGAAGCACTTTCCATTATTCATAACTTAATCTTGAGTCTCCGACTACCCATTTGAAGCTGCCTCTACCACCTTCATTGAATATGCTCCCTTTCGGCATTTTTCCTGTCCAAAGGTGTGCTGGGGGTAAGTTAACAGCACCTCTGCTTCTGGTTCTGCTCACAGTGACCCATTATCATTTATCCCTTGGTTGGAGTAGGGGTTGGAGGATTCAGTGGGGAAAATTCATGTTAATTAATAGCTGTCATATCTGGCCTCTCAATTTTTGAGGGGATCTCAGACTTCACTGAAATCCTTCCTTCCTTCTTTCCTACTCCCTATGTCTATCTCTTTTGAAATTAGCATATATTTGGAAGGTTCACAGAGTCATTAAGTAGGAGAAAGTATCAACAACTTTTATGATTTTCCAAATCATAAATGAAGAGCCTGACCTTTGGGAAGGGTTTCGCTTGTAGGTGGGTGTAGAAGTCCCAAAGAGAGGGGAACCTGCTGGATTAACATGGAGGTTTCATGGATATACTGAATTGGATCTGTGGGACATTGCCCAGTCAGAAGAAAGGGTTACATCAAAGCTTGTGAGAAGGTCATTGTTGACATTTAAGTTAGTTGACATTTTGTAGAACATTTAATCCATACTCATACTTTTCTCTTTATAAATGAAGAAAATGGGATCTGGGTTTTGAGTCACATCCTCCAAGACAGAGGCAAATTAGCTTCAAATTAAAACCACAATCCATGTCTAATGAGCCCTCCACCCAGTGACGAGAATGTTGGAGTAAAACAAGACTTTACTGTGTGACACAGTGACTTGAAAAACAGAACACAAAACATTTAGTTGATATTTTCTTTTTGTTGTTGTTGTTCTTCAGTAGAATAAATAGAAAGACTGAAATAATCTTCTTCCACCCTTTCTTCTCTCCCTCCTGCCTCCCAACAACAACGAACACGTAAAAATATACAGCGGTTTTGTGGTTCCGATTCCGAGGAGAATTCTAGAGGGAAGGTGTCTACTCCCAAAATGGGCATCTATTGAGATAGCATCGGTCCCTACCAGACTGGAAATTGGGTAAAGGGGGAGGTAGGGATGGGGAGGATGGAGGAGTGAGGGAGGAGGTGTGTGGATGTGCACATGCGCAGATGTTTTTTGGGCATCCTTGAGGGTCAAGAGACCTGCTCCCATTCATGAACAGGAAGAGCTCAGATGTGCTGACAGTGAAATGGGAGCCTCTTCTACTTCTTATTACTGAGGACAGCAGAGGTGCCAGGGGTGGTGGTGATTCTGCCATTAAATCTAGCTGCCGGGACAAAGATCAACAAGCCACCGTGTACCTAGCTTTGTGCCCTTTGCTCCTTATCTGGACTACGTGTGCCCTGAGTTCTAATACATCGCAGGGTGGGAATGGGCACCCCAAATTGACTGATGTTGGACTTCTTGTCAACCTGGATGACAGCAGCTGCCCAGTGGATTTACTCTGACTTAGAAAAATAATTGGAGGTGACATAGCTTGCACTCTGAGTACCATGGAGCAAGTTGTACCTGTTCTAAGAGTAAGTTTCTGTTGTTATCATCTAATAGTTATTTTGATGGGGGAGGGGTGAGAGCTAGGTACCGACTAGATCATTTTACCCACCAACTTTTATTTTTAGAAAGTGTAGTTTTGAAAAGACAATATTTCTTATGGTACCATTTTTCTGGTCCTCCTAAAAAGAGAAAAATGGATTTTTACAATTCTTTTTGTAGTAACATAAGCTCTTCAGGGCATAGGGCTTGTGCACTGAATTGCAGCCCAGCATGAAATTTTACAGCTGAGTTATGACCCCCTGCCAATAAAACTTTACAACAGAACAGCCTGGCTTTTTTAGCTTCCTGAGCGGGGTGGAAAAAATACACATGCTCGAACAGACACTGTGATCCTGGAAATATGATATTAATGATTGCACAGTTTGAGAAAAGAAGAATTACAATGAGAGCATGAAGTTAATTAGACGTACTTGAGAGATATGTCATTTATTATCCAAGTCATGTGCACCTTATTTATTTTATACAAATGTAAATGCAAAGTGATTTGACATCTCTTTCAATTTCATAATTAAATTAGAAGATTTGAGAATTCACGTGTTTTAAAATTAGACTACTATTGACTTTAAATGATCCCTGTTAAGAGGGAAAGTAATAGAATGAATAAATAGACTATGATGCTGTATCATTAATTTCCCTCCCTAAGACAACCCTTTGCCTATTGAATGCATATATACCACAATTACCCAGATATCCAATATTCCAGGGAGATATACCCACTCAGGGTGGGGGGCAGACCCAGGCAATTGAATAGAGCCATTAGGTAAAATACACTTGCCAAATAGATAAAAATCCAGTAATCTTCATGTTACATAGTTGACAATACCTTGAAAGTCCTAAACAAAAATCTTCATAAATACAGCAGACTTGTTATGGGAATCACCTAAACAGAACTGTGCTCTAATCTGCCCAGCCTTCCTCATTCTTTTTTTGTTTTTTGTTTTTAACCTGATGGTGATGGGTTGAGTGTACAGTCCAAAATGACCTGGTCAGTAGGGGAACTTGGATCCCATCTCTTCAGCTTGCTTAGCATCTGGGGCACTGAGGAATTCTGACTTGGCAAATAGAGCAGAGAGGACACCAGGAATGGAGAGACTGTGAACCACAGTGCCAGTGTGGTTCATTCCTGGCACTGAGGTTAGGGGGTCACCCAGTGCCTCCTTCCCAGAAATGTGAGTATCACTCCTCACCCTGACATGGACGACTCGGGGTCTCGGCTAAAAGAGTTAGGCCATCAAACGGATGTTGGGAGGATTGGGATGAAACGTTAGAGTAAAGCACTTTGTAGACATCGAGTACAGAGGCCTGTTTTGTCATTGCTTTTCCTCAGGGAAGGTCCCAAATGACTGTGAACTATAACAACCAGAATCATTTCTTTTGCAGACAAAATGGGAATAATAACCACCATCAATAAAGGCCATGTTTTCCCAACATTCCACTGGACAAAGTTGTTTCCTTAGGCTGGTGAGGAGCATCCATGCATTCATTCATTCTTATGGTCACCACCCAGTAATTTAGCCTCTGCTATGTGTCAAACACTGTGCTGGGTGCTGGGGATCCTGAGAAACAGAACTCATCTCTGCTCCCCATCTTAGCTGGAGGAAACCACGTGAGTAAACATACATGCCTGGGAGATAATGACCTGAGAGGTAATGATAGGGTAAAACAGGAATATTTAGAAAGTTATATGATAAAAAAAAATGGCTTTTTTAGAGGAAGTGACTTAAAAGCTCATTGATCAGATGCCCATGGGCAGAGAAAACCGCAGTGTTCAGGGAAGTGTTAAATGGCAGCTGATGACAAGCCCCTGGGAAAGGACTAGAGAGCTTCAAGGGCTTGGATCTTTTGCTGAAGACACTGGGGATTGGTGCAAGGATCAGACTTACATTCTACAAAGATCATCCCAATGAGGTAGAAGAGTGATTAAAAGGGAGGAGGAAGGACCCCAGGGAACATTGCTTGTGATTTTTTTATTTCCACAATGAGCATGGATTATTTAGATGTTTAAAGCATTAAGGTTCAGACCCTGGTTTCAGTGGCCATGAAAATGCAATGCACGCTCAGATCTCCAACCACAGGGCGTGAATTTGACCAAGGCACTGCAGCAACTGATCTCCGAAATGTATCACGGCATTAGCGCAAGGACCACACTGCCCACTGGAGCGAATGAGGGGCCTGATGGAGAACATTGACTCAGAGCTCCAGCAGCCTTGCTCACCTGCTGTAGACCATGGGGCGCCTCCTTCCCTCTCCTTGTGTAACAAGAAGAAACGGTGAACAGGTGGGGGTAGGGATAAACTCCTAGGGAATCATTTATTTATGTATTTTAAATATATTTTTATTTATTTCAGAGAGGAAGGGAGAAGGAGAGAGAACTAGAAACATTAATGATGAGAGAGAATCATTGATCAGCTGCCTCACACACCCACTACTGGGGATCGAGCCAGCAACCTGGGCATGTACCCTAACCAGGAATCCAACAGCTACCTCCTGGCTCATAGGTCCATGCTCAACCACTGAACCACACCGGCCAGGCTAGGGAATCATTTATAAAAATAAAAATGGAAATTAGAAAATATATGTAAAGTGTAAAAACTCTGTGTGGAGCCATACAACCTAAAAGCACAACCTAAATGCAGAAACTGAGGAAAGGCGGATCCAAAGCTTTCTCACGGGCATTTGGGAGAAAAGATCCACCGGAACCATGAGGGGGAAGGAAATAAGTGTAGTACTCGAGACTAAATACATCCATGTCCAAGGGATGGGCAAATAATCCATTCATACACCAAGTCTCCTAAATAGGAAGAAGAAATCACTTATGCCCTTCACCTTCTCTATGATTATTCATCTCAAGTACATTCATTTCCTTTAAACCTCATGGTTCTGGTGGGTAATTTCCCCCAAGTGCCCATGAGAAAGCTATTGGGTCCTCCTTTCCTCGATTCTAGATCCAATATTTTTTGGGGTCCTTGTTTTTGTTATTTTGGAGATAAATTTATGCATATATTAGAGAAACAGGTAAGAGGCTGTGGGTCTGAAGAAATCAGTAAAGCCAAGAGAAAGATGTGTTTGGAACTACCTCTCAACTGAGTGAAGACCAAACAATGAATGCTTCTGACTCACTTTTGATAGTATCGTGATACTATTGAGCAGTAGTCATAGTCGGACTAAGAAGTTGGTTAACATGACCCTCAGATGTACTAGGAGGTAAGACCTCTCTGTTAAAATTCTCTCACATGCTCC
The DNA here is from genome assembly GCF_000147115.1 of Myotis lucifugus. Taxonomy (NCBI): domain Eukaryota; kingdom Metazoa; phylum Chordata; class Mammalia; order Chiroptera; family Vespertilionidae; genus Myotis; species Myotis lucifugus. The sequence continues at coordinate 1,656,875 of NW_005871202.1, read as the reverse complement.
TGAGTATAAGTACCTTAGCAGGTGATGTGGTGGACAAGGCATGGAGGTATGTCAGGCTCCATATAAGGGAAGAATAAGCTGATATGTTGAGGACTGAATGTTTGTTTCCCTCAAATTCATATGCTGAAACCCTTCCACCACCCCCACCTCCATGTGGTGGTATTAGGAGTTGGGCCTTCAGGAGGTAATTAGGATTGGATAAGGTCATGAGGATGGAGCTCCCATGAATGAGATCAGTGCCCTTAAATGAGGAGAGAGCTTTCTTCTCTCTGCTTTCTATCATATGAGGCTGCAGGGGGCAGCTGGTGATCTGAAACCTGGAAAAGAGTTCTGACCTGATCATGGTGGGCCCCTGACCTCATACTTCCATCCTCCAGACTGTGAGAAATATATTTCTGTGGTGTATGAGCCAATCTATCTATGATAGTTTTAGAGCCACCCAAGCTGATTATGACAGATTCTGCGGTTCCCATCATCTATGCAAAAAAATCTACAGAGCATGCACGGCTATAACCCTATCCAAGTCACTATCATCTCTCACGTGAAACATTGCCATATCCTTTCTCTCTACTTGACTCTCTACTTTTACCCTTGGCTCCCTTTCATCCATTCACCACACAGTAACTAAAGTCCTATTTTTTTTAAATATATTTTATTGATTTTCTACAGAGAGGAAGGGAGAGAGATAGATAGTTAGAAACTCTTTAGCATGGTTTACAGAACCCTGCATGATCGAGTTGCCTATTTCTCGAACTTCATCTTGAGCCATTTCGAACCTGGGACCTTTCAGTCCGCAGGCCGACGCTCTATCCACTGAGCCAAACCGGTTTTGGCAAGTCCTATTTTTAAAACACAAAATTCTTTATGTTCCTTCCTCTGCTGACACCCCTTCAATTGTTTTTGAATCCAAACTCTTTAGCATGGTTTACAGAACCCTGCATGATCGAGTTGCCTATTTCTCGAACTTCATCTTGAGCCATTTCCCTGTCACTAAATGCAAGTCACACTAGCTATTTGCTTGCTCATTTTCTCATTCTCTCTCCCCACTCCTTCTTTTTCTACCTCCTTTCCTCTAGAACTTCTTCCCTTTTTCTTTCTCCCTTCTTTCCACCCTTCTGTCATTTATTATACATGAATCTTTTTTCCTACCAGTTGCTATGTATATTCGAGTGAAAGAGTCCCTGCAACTCCTCAGCCAACACCTGTTGGCCTATGTTAGCCTTTGAGTTTGACATGCTTATATTATAGCTTTGCTATTGGAGTGAAAAGATAAGAAAATCCAATGATAATAGCATGCATTTTGGTCTTGGGGCCTAAAGATTTTACTTCAAGAGGAAAAATGGAGTCATTTTATTGTTACGTCTACCAACTTTTCTACAAAATCCTTGGATTAAGAAACTGTCATTGGCCACATAATTAGCAAAGATTTAAATTTACAAAGGGAAGTTGCTTTAACTATTTTCAACTACAGCTTAACCAAGCATAAAAAGGTTTCAATTAAAGAGAGTCTCTAAAATAATATTTTAACTACATATATAGAAATTTTCATTATAAGACTGAAGTATGGTGAGGGTCTGCATCTAGCAAAGATACCACAGTATTAGTGTTCAAATCGGTATCATTGTTATTATTATGCCAGTTAATAGCTCTTTGGTACAAGCGGAATAACAAGAACAAATGGTACTTGATGTTAGCTCTATGCCAGGCACAGTGAGAGGCATCAGGTCTTATCCACAGATGTGCTCATCCCCTGAGGAGCCAACTGTCTCTGCCAGTTCTACTGTTATGCCTGATTGTAACCTAACTTCATACAATAATAAACCTATCAGGGAAACATGGAGAAAAAATATAGAGGAATAAAATCTAATGAGAGCGGTAGTTTTGTTTGTTTGTTTATTTATTTCTCAACTGAGGATATATTTTTATTGACTTTTTAAGAGATGGAGGGGGGAAGGGAAGGAAAGAGGTAGAAGAGAGAGAGAGAAAGAGAGAGCAACATGAACATTGATGTGAGAGAGAAACATCAATCAGTTGTTGCCTGCCCTAAGTATGTGCCCTGACTGGGGATCAAACCCGCAACCTTGGTAAGTGTCCTGACCAGAATCAAAACTGCAATTTTTTGATGTATGGAATGATGCTCCAACCAACTGAGCACCTGGCCAGGTCAAGAGGTGGTTTTATTTTAACAGCTAAATTAATGCTTTATAAAAGATGTTGCCATAGATACTCAGGACCATTTCTCAGAGTTCCCATGGAATTCATGAATTACTAATGAAATAAATGCTTAAAGACAGAAGATGCTACTTGTAACTAACTTCATGACTTTTTGTTTATTCCCCAAAGTCAGTTTGGCTTCCTGGAGCATGTGAAGTATGTCCGATGCTGGACAAGGAGTGACATTTAGGGAACTGACATTGCATTTTCAACTGGAAACTTCTCGAGGTTGTCACTAAGGAGTTTATAGAGGCATAAAATTATCTTTGTAAAGAAAATATTACATTGGTTTGAAACAAGTGCCATCCTAGTGCTCTGAACCAAATGGTTGGTCTACGGTGGTAAAATGAGATCGCCTTAGGAATTTTGTCTTATCTAACTTACATATTGTGGTGTTGAATTTTCATTATGCATTTGTATCAGACATACTATATCTTTGAGAATATTTTCCTCTTAATTGAAGAGAAAATACCCATCCTGAAAAAAATAGACTTCTTTGTACTTTTCTTTATTAATTGACACTCATTAAATATTGCCTGTCTAAAAGAAACTCTAACTACAGAATCTCATAAACAAATAGAATGGACAGGAGAAAGACTGCTAATAGGGGTTTCCATTTAAATTTGGAATTTGGTTTTAGTGACGCCTCAAATATTGACAGACGCTGTCTTTAATCATACATTTTTATCTTCAGAATTGAACTGGAAATTGCTTGTCCACACCTAGTTCACAGTCCCTATTCCCCCAAAGCTAAGAAAAACCACATTCAGAATAGAATTAGCTAGAAAATGGCAATCCTTGGAATCCATGGCTCCTAGCCCATCTCAGTTGTTACTGATCAAATTGAATAAAAGCAGCGCTCACTCTACAGCCCATCTAACCTCATTCCAGGTACGTATTTAGGTCATTTTACATATTGTAAAAGGGAAAATAAAAGCCCATTTCTTGTCTTCTTTTCTGTTCCCTTAATTATGGAAATCAAGTTTTTCTTTTTTTATTCTGTCAGGATATAATGCTTCTTTTTCAATGTGTCAGCTTAAAATACTATATCAAAACAACATTTAACTCTTACAGAAAATAAATATTTATAAATCATTTGGTTCTTTATTGCCTTTTTTAGGTTTTATATTTCACTCAACTCTAGTTTGAAAGAAAATCTTACCTAGCACTTCCCAAACAGTTCACAGAATATTTGCACATTATAAAATCACACTCAGTCCATTAGGGGTAGGACCAGTCAATATGCACAAAGGCAATTATTAGATTTGGAGTTAAGACAAGGAAAAAAACTGTAAACCGTAACTTGTCAACCCACATCCATACACCTTCCTGCTTATAAAACACATTTAATTACTCCCAGAATGTAAGATGAAGAGACTATTTCTCCCATTGTATTATCTGTGCAGCTAGCCCAAAGATACTTATTTTTCTCTTTTTACTTCAATCCTGTAAATCTCTCATTGCTCTGCCTTATAGCAATCGATAAATCACATCCCAGAGATTAGGGCTCAAGGTCCATTCTAAAATGACCAACGGTGCTCTGTCCCTCTGTGGAGTTGGCTGTGATATATTAAGTGAATATGAACTGCTGGTGGGATAGAACTAATGTGTTTTATAAAGTTTCCTGTGAACATTCCATCATGAATCTATTCCTGGTCTTTGTCACATCAGGAGATTATGAAAGTTTGCCAAAAGTAATACCAAAATGTTTATTGTACCCTATACCTGGAAGTCTAAAAGAGTTTGTAATAGATTGCAAACTCCTAAGAGAAAATGAATCATGTTTACATATGCTTGTGTGATAACCCAATGAGGCTGCTTGGGAAAATGAAACGAAGGTATGATTTTGAAATTCAGACATTATAGGTGGGGATCTTAGGTGAGCTATTGGGTAACTCAGTTTGCTTCTTTGAACATAGGCTTCCTCACCTGTAAAGTTGGAATAATAATGCAAAATTCTTGGAGCAGGTGCCCACTCCCTCACTACGGCTCCCTGGTTGTCTATTTAAAACTGTCATCCATCACATGATCTCACTCATATGTGCAGTGCAGTCTAATGAACAAATTAAACTGAAGAACAAAATAGATCCAGAGACACAGAAGCATGGAATAGACTATTGAACCTGGCAGGGGAGGGTGGGTGGGTGGGTGGGAAGAGGTCAACCAAAGAACTTGTATGCATATATGCATAACCCATGGACACAGACAATAGGTTTGTGAAGGCCTGGGGTGGGGGATAGGGACAGGCTAGAAGGGGTTAATGAGGGAAAAAGGGACATATGTAATACTTTCAACAATATGTATTAAAAAATAAATAAAACTGAGCTCCACACCCACTACTTCCCACACATTGAATCATTTACTACGCATTGGTTTCATCTCTCCTTAAATATCACTTCCTTGATAAAAGTTTCACTAACTCCTCCCTGCTCATTGTAGAACAAGTTCATATTTTGTACTTTCATGGACTGTAATTCTTTTCTTTCGAGTAGGATTGACAGACTACAATCCAAGAGCCAAATTCAGACCATCACCTGTTTGTGTAAACGAAGTTTTATTGGAACATGACTACATCGTGCAGGTATGAGGGCTACGGCTGATTTTGAATTGAATAGATGCAACACAGACTACCAGTACCAGTATACGGCTGCTAAAGCCTGAAATATTTACTGCCTGCTACTTCACTGAAAAGGTTTTCTAACACCAGCTTTAAAGAATGTATTTTATTTCCAATGTTGCATGCGCTACTAGTGAGGCTACTCATAAAATGATTCTCTCCCCTGTTAGGAAATAAACAATAAATTCCATATTAAAGTGAATTGTTTATCTTCTTAATCTTCACTGCTTCCTTACCACCAATTAAGCATAATATCTAGAATATAGTTACCATTCAATAAGTGTTGAATGTGAGTGGATAAAAAAGCTGTGATACATTTAAACAATGAAATACTACTCAATCATAAAAAAGAAGGAAATCTTACTCTTTGCAAGACCATGGATGCACTTGGAGAGCATTAAGCTAAGTGAAACAAGCCAGCCAGAGAGAGACAAGTACATATGATTTCCCTCACATGTGGAATGTAATGAACAGAATAAATTAACAAGCAAAATAGAGACAGACTCTTAGACAGAGAGCAGGCGGACAGCTGTCAGGACTGGAAGGCTGGGTTGGAGGGTGGAATTGTTGAGCAAAACAGAAAAAAAGAGAGAGAAAAAAACAAACTCATGGACACAAACAACAGTATGGTGATTGCTGGGAGGAGGGTGCTTGGGGAGATGGAGGAGGAGATAAATAGGATGAATGGTCATGGAAAAAGCCTTGACTTGGGGTGGCGAACACATACTGGTAATACAATGTACAGATGGGACATTGTAGAATTTTGCACCTGAAACCTGTATAATTTTGTTAACCAGTGTCACCCCCATAACTTCAATGAAAAGGAAAAATAAATATATGAATATGGATGAATGAAATGAACACACACATGAATGAATGCATATACCAACAGATACATTAATTTGATTTAAAAATTATCCTAGTTACATAGTAATGAGCATACCATAAATTAAAGTGGACGACACTTTCATATGTCATCTGTATATTAAGATAAAATGCACTACAGCTATAATCAGTTTAAGTGTTATGAATTACGTTATTGTACATTCAACATTGTCTAATCTATATACAATGGTTTGAAAAAGGACCTGGTTATGAATGAGCAATTCATGAAGCTCATACATTAATGGACTTTATAAAACATGCATAAATTAAACAACCACTTGTCCCATATTAAAATACTTCAGTGACATATCAGTAATATCTAGGCAAAGGCTAAAGAACTAATTATGATGAAATTACTTTTTATTCAATTATTCTTGGCATCATGTCTGTTGCATTTCTGCTATCTGGTATATTATTGCCCCCCCTCCCATATCTCTTTTGCATAAACAATATATCAGAAAGCATTTTACAGTGAATGCCCAGCAGCTCCTGGCCTTGAAGAGCTCATTCGCCTAATTGTGCATCCCTTGTGGATTTTTCATAATACTTTACAGATCTAATTTAAATACTTTTACAAATTCATCAAATACATTCTCCGAGGCACATTTACTCAGCTTACTTTTGAAACTTCTAATGAATTCTCTCGATATGTAATTTTAGACCCAGCATCCTGATTTGAATTAAATATTATTGAACAAGGTGTTCATTATTGGATGTGAATTATAATTAGAATGATAGGCAACCTTAACTATGGTAATCGTTTTAGTCAATTTCCTATGGGACTGACAGTTTTCAATCCAGTACAAAGACCAATACCCTCTGCTAAAAGGCTGTTTGTTATCAGGGTTACAAGTAAATTAAGCAATGTCATTCCTCGCTGCTTAAAAGCTAGGATTAGCAGATACCATTTAACTCTTAAGAGGCAAATAGCAGGCTGTCATGCACTCCAAGTCAGCAGTACAGAAAGCTGACCTGCTTTCTACGCAATTTAGCATCATTGAGAGATGACCTAGATTTTCTAAGAAACACATGTGAACCTTGTACACACTTGCCATATCCATCTATTTCACATATGCATGGATGGCAGGAGGACTTTCTACTAAAATATGTTCATGTCTTTATATTATCAAGAGCTATCTTGTGTAGATTTTAAAAATGCTTGTCTTCTAGTAGTTGTTAGGTAGAATTATTACCTTTTTTCCAACTACTTAAGATGTAGTCATTAGACTTAATATGGAAAATACATTTATAAATGAAGAGTAAAATGTACCATAATCAAATATCATTAATTTATTTATAGTTAATGGACATTTTAATACGATGTGATGTGAATCTTTAAGAGCAGAGTGGTTTTCAGTTCACTGGGACTAGATTGGGAGGGCAGATTCTAATTACTTTTGTAAGCTCCTACTGCCTCATTATAAATGACCTAGGATGATGCGCTGCTCATAATAGGTGCTCATTAAATGTTATTTCCTTTCCCCCTTTGTGGATAATTACTCATTGGTCATGGTTGGTGAACATATTAATTTTTTCTTTCTGTAACTCTGTGTCATTGTGTATAATTAAATTACCTGGTGGCAAATGTGCCTTTAATAAACAACACCTCCAAGTATTGTTCACAGGAGATACAATTGAGGACTAAAAACCCAACTCCTGTCAATATTGTTACTGTACTCCTTTTTCATTGTTATTTTTCACATTTAAGGACTCCCTGAAGTGGAGTAAACCATGTTTATGGCATGTTTATGACCATACCTGGCAGATGGTTTTAAACACTATAGCTGGATCAGCTTAATTGCATTTCATATCACCCTTTCCTGTAATGTGTCAATCAGGTCTATTTCCTTTTACCTTAAGATTCCCTCTAAAGAGACCGCAAGTCCAGCCTATATAATGCTTGTCCCTTTCCCTCTCTCATCCCAACTATCTCCTAATTCCTCATGTCTGTGGACTCAATTTTATACCAGAACTCAGATGAAAACAAAATTACTCCTATCTTACAATACAGAAATGATCCTTCCATTGCTCTTTTTGGTTGTCCTTGTTGTATGTCCAAGAATGTGTCCTTGTATGTTTCCGCATGTGTATGTGTGTGTGTGTATGTGTGTGTGTTTGAATTAATGCTGTTGTATGTGTGAAGAGACACTACAACTTGTTAGAAGGAAGGGAAATTGGGAACTAGGTAAAAAAAAAAGTTCCATTCTCAGAAATTTGAATAAGTCATAACTAGTCATATTCTAAGGATAGCAGTGATTTATGCATGCATCTCTTGTCAGTAGATCAGATTTGTTGTAGTTTCTCACATTTAGCACATTTTCCCCATTTCAAAGACATAGGTTGATTAGCACAGAAAATAGAAAAAGGTTTACTTTTAGCCCATATCCTATTAGATATGACTCATTTGCTTATTTCTGTGCATTTGTTTTTGTTGAAGCCGGTAACCGGACCAACGTGGCCACCATCAGAACCCGGGTCTCACACTGACAACGGATTTCAGTATTTCTCCAGGAAGGCCAGTAGGAGGCTCCTGTTCTTGCTGTTTCTTTTTAAAACTCTTTAAAGAGAGAAAAGAAATTCTGAAAATTCTAGCACAACCTCTGTTGCCTGAGTTACTAGAAAGAAAATAAAACCCCTACATTTTCCTTCACAGCAGGGTCCCCAGATATGTGGCAGACATTCCTTAAAAAAGTGTCTTAGCATTTACAACGACATGACAGACTGGGCCGGGGCCGACTCCCTCACAACACTTAGAAATGTTAGATAAAATAAATAAACATTTATTTTATATGCATAATAGCTATGAAAACGAAAGAAAAACCAAGGAAAGAGAGAAAAAAAATCTCTAAGTCCAGGTAATGAAGGGCAACCCTAAGCCAGAGCTGTGAGCAGATGAGTAGCTGCCTCAGGGACTAGAGAGGGTGCAGACTGAGCAATAAGCCCTCATGGGTAGGAGCCTGGTGTTAATGTCCACCAGGAATACAACTGGTCTCTCTACACCAGACTGGTTGCTGGAAGAGACACCCCTACAGAGAGTTGAAACCCCAAAAGATCTTCCTTAAAGGAGAAATAAAGACTGTCTACCTACAGATGCTAAGAAGCACCAAGGAAAATTTTCCTCTGCCCTGGCCCTGGCTGTAAGTTGAAACCTCAGCTATACACAGACCAAAACCCACATTATACAAATGGTGGAGTAATAGATGCTAAAATGAGAAATTAGCATAAAAATATCCCATATTGGTAAAATACTGGGTTTTGGAGAGAAACAAATGTAGAACTTCTCTACAGGAATATGTCTCCAACTCAGGAAGCAGAGCAGAAAAGAAATTTACTGGCAATAAAGTCACAGAAAAAAGCATTTTACCCATACAAGAAAAAGATTGTCATGGCATATGGTATACTGACAAACAATCAAAATAATTAGACCTACGTGAACTTGAGATGACAGAAGTTTTAAATCATCCAAACTATTAAAATGATTGCATATATAACAACAAAGACGACTATAAATTCAACTTGGCAAATTTGTAAAAGAAACAATTTATAAACATGAGAAATACAGGCACTTGAATTTGCAACTCCATGGATGAGTTCAAATCATATATATATATATATACACACACACACACACACACTAGAGGCCCGGTGCACAAAAATTTGTGCACTGGGGGGGGGGTCCCCTCAGCCTGGCCTGTGCCCTCTCGCAGTCTGGGACCCCTCGGGGGATGACCACCTGCTGGCTTAGGCCTGCTCCCCGGGGGATTGGGCCTAAGCTGGAAATCAGACATCCCTCTGGCAGCCTGGCAGCCCTCTGGGGATGTCCACTTGCCAGCGGGGAGCAGACCTAAGCAGCAGTCGGACATCCTTAGTGCTGCTGAGGAGGCAGGAGAGGCTCCCACCACCACCACTGTACTGGCAGCCATCAGCCTGGCTTGTGGCTGAGCAGAGCACCCCCATGTGGAAGCACACTGACCAGCAGAGGGAAGCTCCTACATTGAGCGTCTGCCCCCTGGTGGTCAGTGTGTGTCATAGTGACCAGTCATTCTCAGTCTTTCTGCTGTTAGGGTGAGTTTGCATATTACCCTTTTACTATATAGGATAGAGGCCTGGTGCACAAGTGGGGGCCGGCTGGTTTGCCCTGAAGGGTGTCCCGGATCAGGGTGGGGGTCCCCACTGGGGTGCCTGGCCAGCCTGGGTGAGGGGCTGATGGCTGTTTGCAGCTGGTCACACTCCCTTCAGGGTGGGGGTCCCCACTGGGGTGCCTGGCCAGTCTGGGTGAGGGGCTGAGGGCCGTTTTCAGGCTGGTTGGTGACTGAAGCTCCCAGCCTCTCCTTTTTTTCTTTTTTCTTTTTTTATTCTGGGATTTATTTACCTTCTATAATTGAAACTTTGTTGCTGTCCTGCTCGCTCCAGCTCCGTGGCCACGGCTGGCTGAAAGCAGGTATCTGGGGTTTGTTTAGCTTCTATAATTGAAACTTTGTTGCTTTTGGAGCTGTTGCTTTCGGAGCTCAGAGCCGGGCTGCGGCAGGCGGGGAACCTTGGCTTCCTCCATCACGGAGCAAGCAAGCGCCCTGCTCGCTTCAGCTGCGTGGCTGCCGGCTGCCATCTTGGTTGGCGGTTAATTTGCATATTGCCCTGATTAGTCAATGGGAAGCGTAGCGAAGGTACAGTCAATTACCCTTTTTGTCTTTTATTAGATAGGATGCCAAACGACCAGAATGACCATAATAGATCATCTGTCCATTGCATTGTGTCTTCACCACACAAAGTCAAGTCTTCCTGAAAAACTGTTTATCTCTTCTTTACCCTCTTCTACCTCTCCCACCCCCTTTCCCTCTGGTAATCACCATACTATGTTCTGAACTTTTTCACTGAGACCATCATCAAACTCCTCTGCCCTGCTTTGCCTATAATCAGGCTTTTTTGACCTCTTTCCTAAAGAGGCCAGTCCGGATTACATTTTTTTCAAATGATTGTTTTCAAATTCTACAGAATTTCATATTCCTGGATTATGGGGCTCATTGCCTTCCATACCCCAAGATCCACTCCTCTTCTCTCTCCCCCATAAATCACTCAAATGCAGTTCTTTATGACCATGTAATATTCAGAGGGGTGGCCATCAAATCAGACTAAATCTAAAGCAAGACCTACTTCAGTACTTTCTGAATAATTAATAATTTTGGGAATAGTTTTTTTTTATTTTGATTGCTTAATAAACTCTTTAAATTCCATTGTTCAATATTTACAAAAAATTAAATTAATTAAGCACTAAGTTTAGAAAATCCCTTTTTCAATACCATTTACATTTCTAATATTCTCTCAATGCAATTCCTTTTTCATGTTTTACTAACACACCCTGGAATCAAGTGTTCAATAATTAATACAAAATAATTTTTGCCAGTTACTTTCTTGGTGAATGTATTGAGTGGTTATTATATTAGCATATAATCCCTCATTTTCATATTCTTGACTGAGTAATTATTTTAGACTTTCTCACAGTAAAATGCATTTGATGTACTTTGCTAAAATCACTTAAACAGTAAGACCGGTTCACTTTCTGCACCTGAGACCTCCCTTTTTATTCTAGGAAAAAGCACATTAGCAACAGTCTTGAGTATTTATTTTAAATTTCTCATATATTCATGTGCCAAATGCCCTAGGTCTTTTTCTTTTAATTTTATTTTTTATTGTTTAAAGTATTACAGATAGTAGTACATATGCCTCCTTATTTTTTTCCCCATTGACCTTCCCTCAGCCTCCCCTACCCCCCATCCCTGGCACATGCTCTCACCCCACCCCACACAATGGAATACTACGCTGCTATAAAAAAGAAGGAATTCTTACCATATGTAGCAGCATGGATGGAACTGGAGAGCATTATGCTAAGTGAAATAAGCCAGGAAGTGAAAGAAAACCACCACATGATCTCACTCATTTATGGATAATAAAGAACATTATAACCTGATGAACAAAAAGATAGATACAGAGGCAGAGAAGCATCGAACAGACTGTCAAACTACAGCGGGAAGGCTGGGGAGTATTGGAGGGGGAGGTAAGAGATCAACCGAAGGACTTGTATGCATGCATATAAGCATAACCAACGGACACAAGACAGTTCCCTAGGTCTTTTATTATCTAACCTTAGTTCCCTAGCTAATCAGTAGTATTATAATATATCCCCAGTCATTTTTCCTGAAAAAAACCAATTCCATTGGGATGGTACTTTGCCTGAAATCTTAATAAACTGTATTTATACAAAAGAGTTTATTTTATTTGATTATGGGTTCTACTTAAACAACACTTTAAAGCTATATAAACATTACTTAAGAAACATAAAGAACAACTTCTAGAACAACATATACCATTTTAATAACTCATAAACCACCAATGCTTTTAAATGTAAATAATTTTTCTTTATGACCAAAATACTCTTCTTTTCTAGCAATAACCTCGGAGCATTGAACAAGACTTAATACCCTATCAATCCCCAAAGCAGGTTGTTCTCTTGGGAAAACAATCTCCATGAGCCTTTAGCAGTGTTTCCCCAAATCAGAGTCCGTAAGACCATCTATTAATAATATCGTGAAGCAATAGTCCAAAGGTCTGGAGAGGGACTAGGAAGCCAGCGTTATCAGGCCCTCCAGGGGCATTCTGATTCACACCAATACCCGAGAACCACTGAGTGAGACTCTGCCTGCACAGGTGTTAATGGCCATGTGCCAAGTCACTAGAAAGAGGATGGGACTCATCCTTTAATGAGAGAGAAGATTCTGCTGCTGAGGCGAAGGAAATTCCTACCGAAATCACATTTTTCTTTTGTCCTGCTCTCCTGTAAAAGTAAAGAGAAAACCTGTGGGATTACAGCTAAAATGAAATCCCTGTAAAAATAAACAACTTGAAAATTTTAGGAATAGATCACCAAACACAGAATTACAAACATTATTTCATCTATTGAGATGAAGACAGGGAAAGTCAAATGACAGCTGCTCTTGAAATCACATGGTATTGTCTGTGATGGCACAGAGTCCCTGTGATTTAAAGGGCGACAGAGCCACCCAGCCACTTGCTGAGACCGTTGCCGGGAATTCTACCTCTCTCCCTGCCTGGGTGTCAGCACTGTGTAATCAGAGAGATAGCAAGGTATTCCACTGCTGCTTCTTTTCCATTTCTCTGAAATGTGTCCTTTTCTTGGAAAAGGTGATGAGCAGAATTCTAAGTGCAATATTGCTACCGACACCTAAGGACCACGCGTTCCCAGAAGAAACAGGAAGGCGTGATGAGACATCCCTGTTTTCCTCTGTGCACTCAGAAGCCGTGATCTGTTGGCCTGGGGATGCTGCACATATTCTCTGTGCCTCCAAATTCGGAGCGCTCTCACTTGCACTCAAGATGACAGCACCTATTTCTGAAGAAGCAATACCCCTGTGACACAACGTGTGCCTGGCTTGTGCTTGAAAAATCAGTGGACGCATAAGTGAATGAGGTTTGAGAGAAATGTAAGAGTTAGAGAAAGAAAGTCATAGCTAAATCATGTTGAAACAAAGAGAGGGATGTCTACAGGCTGCAATGCCCCAAAGCATCTGGGTACTAAACCAATGTGGGGAATCGGCAAAGCTAAGGTGCTCTTAGCTGGATGCCATAGACACAAGTTTACCTGCAACGGGAATGCGTCAGACACGTTGGTTTCTGGTAAAGTCCAGAATTGATGTCTAGAGCTTGAGGTGATAACATGGTTCTATAAAGCTGAAGCTCATGGAAAGATCAGAGCTGTAGGTGACTATTTAAACCTCGTATAGAAATACACAATAACCTACCATGCGCAGGTATGGTGTTAAGCAGATTCATCATCCCTCTTTGTCATAAACCCTTGAGCTGGGGTTATTTTTCTTCCTGATTTAGTTGTGAGAAACTTGCTTGCCCAGGGCCACATCACGATTTGCACATCCATATCATGGGCAGTGAGGAAATTCTTTCTGAACATTTCTGAATAGCAACAGAAATCACAGGTCTGACTGACACCAAGGCCCACGCCCCCTCTACTGTCCCAGACACCTCTCTCCCACTGCTTTTCTGGTTGTGTATTTGCAAGCGGAGTTCCAGTGGAGGCTAGTGGAGAGGAAAGGACTCACGGGACACTGGGCTGAGTTCTGTGTGCACGTCTTACCGGGACAAACACTTCTGCCACATATTCCACTGATAGTCATGTTATAAGGATCATTGGGAGATAAACATGAACAACTGTAGATTCTCTGAGTTTGCAGAAAAAGAGCATAGTGCAAACTCAAGGTGATTAGTATCTGCGTATCATGCCCATTTCTTGCATTAAAAATAAATACACTAAATAAAGCTAATTTTATTATCACTGTTTTCCCAACATTTAGGATCCATGGAGGGGGAGAAGGAGAGTTCATTCCATTTCCTATTCTCTGAAGTCACATACATTTTAAGACCACTTCCTACTGAAGTCACATACATAGAATATACTGAAATTTCTGATTTTCATTTAAAACGTTTTTCAGTGTCTTTTTCTTTGAGCAGCTCTCTTGATCATTCCTACACTTTGGAGTCCTTGTATCACTCGATGTTTTCCTAATTCTCAAAGCTGCACTGTCCTCAGATATGCAAATTTTCTCCTGGTACACTCTAATAGTTTATTCAGTTTTTAGGGATTTCTTCCATGTTTGAGAAACTTCCACTTCATACCTAAATATGCCATTACCAATATGTTATCAGAAACAAAATTATGCTCAAGAATTATTTCTTCATTGAAATGCTTTGGGCAACAATTCTACATACATAATCATAAGCTTAAGACAATTTCAGAAACCGATGATTCAGGTAGTGGCAACAGCTGGCCGAATGTCATAGAGCCAGCTCCTGTATACACATAAAACATCATAATACCCAGTGTTGTCAGAGTGTGGGCAGGCAGCACACATCACACTGCCAGGGGGAATGTGAATTAGAAGATACAACTCTGACACTCGTCTGCACTGAAATACACTTTGACCAGGCAACCTGCTTCTAGTTGTCAGTGTTAGTCTAAATATGTAAAGTTACAGGTACTAGCATTTTCACTATAGACTATATAAAAATAGCAAAAATGTCCACTGGTGGGATTATAAAATGAAATGTGGTCATGGAAAATATGTAATGGGATAGTGTGTAATAAATCTATATATATAAAAGTCTAAGCGACTGTCCAACTGGTAGCTACGACGTGCAATGACCACCAGGGGGCAGACACTTCAACCAGTAGCTATGACGTGAACTGACCGCTAGGGGGCCCACACTCAACGCAGGAGCTGCTGAGCTGCGGTGACTTGGCAGCTGAAGTTCTCAGGTGATGCACCCAGAACCAGAGAGAAGGGAGCTGATTCCGGGGTGTGTCACCCGAGAACTGCCCTCTTCCAATTCAGGACCCCTTGGGGGATGTCGGAGAGCTGGTTTCAGCCCGATCACTGCACCCAGGCCAAAGGACCCCACCAGTGCACGAATCTGTGCACCGGCCCTCTAGTCAGACTATAAAATGAAATGGAAAGATGTCCACACTGTATTACAAAATAAAAACGAGCAAATTAGAGGACATATTTTACAGTATAAAGGCATTTAAAATTTTAGATCTCTGTGTGTATATACTTGAGTGTATAAAGAAAAATCTGGATAGATACCCAGTGAGCCAGCCGTGATTACTTCTGGAGAATGTGATTGGTTGGGAGAGTCGGGGTTGGAGACCTCATTGTACACCTGTAAACCTCTGTGTTATTTACTTCCATTGACATGTATTGCTTTTGTAATTAAGAAACTCAAGCCATATAGGGGTAAATTATGTACCTTAAAACTCTTAAAGGTATGAGAATGAGAAGACCTAAGTCCAAGGACATACATATATTAGTGGCAACGCGGTGTCTTAGAGCACCAGAGAGTCACCTGGGTAAACAAACATGGGAATCTGGAAGTTCGCACATAAAGATGATCCACACTAGCTTTCCCTTGCAAGGCCTCGCTGACCTGGACTCCTGGGAGGGAGAAATATTGCCATGCAGGGTGCATCCACGTGGACAGGAGACAGTTGTTCTGGTGACAGAGTGCGGGCCATTCCATCGGCCGACGTGTTCTACTTCATTGTGCCAGCATGTCTGTGCTGTTTCCAGTTTGTCACAACATAACACACGGCATCGTACCTTCCCTTTTCCCATTTTTCTTCCTCTCTCTTGTAGGACCGATATAATGAATTCTCCCAATGTGAGTACTGCAACCCCACTCAAATATTTTTCCCAGACTTGAAAAGTAACCCCACCACTTCTGAATAATGCATATATTATATAGCGTGAAGGCACTCCACCTAAACATATTAAGAATATAGTCATCAACCACCTATTTCTCCTATGATTTTTAGTGCAGATTTATCCACATCAGAGAACTTACTTGATGCCATTCTTACATGTTGGCATATGCACATGTAAACATATTATTTAACAACAAATAAATTATCCGCATACCTTTCCCACTTTCCATTGATTATCTCACTCCTGGTAAAGGGTCATGAATTTAGGGCTATTTATTAGCTGGAACTGATCGATTGACTCTTAGTTATTTCCAGGCTACATCTTACAAGCTATTGCTTTTTAAGTCAGGGGATTATGACTTGATTTTTGTAAATGCAACTTTACAAGAGGAAGAGAAATATTTTTTTCACAAAAGACAGTTTTTAAAAGGTAAAATTCAACATGATTACAGCAGGCAATTATAAAAGGGCTACCTCACGAATCTAACTAGATTACCTATGATCACATAATGTGATTGCAGCTTACACCTATAAAGCTTAGCTGATGAAGATTTAACGTGCTCTCACACCCGACCAACCTTGGTCTATCTTTTTAAACATAGAAATAGGTATAAATCCCATTGTAATCTCATTCTTCTTTTGCTGCTTCAATTTGTTTCTACATCATTAAGCTTTCCTAGGGAGAGGGTGTCATTGTCTCATGCTTGAGGTTTCTAAAGATTTCTTTCTATAGGAGCATCACTCCTGGCAACTTCTGGGAGGTGGATTATGACGTCAAGTTCTTGGTTCTTGTTCTCATCACTTTAGGTCTCATAGGACACCTAACAGGTCATTCTAAAATGTAATTTTTTCAATTGCTTTAAGTACTTCTGACCAAACCCCATTAACCTTCACACATCCCCACCACAAAAGCAGGAAAAGCTCTTCTGAGGCTTGGCCATACTGTGCTAGCCAAGTGCTCCCAGCCCTTGGTGGCAGGTCTGGTTGATTTGAGATAATGAGAAAGACGCCCATTGTGGATGCTCAAAGTTTGCAGATTAGCAACTTAAAAAAAAAAAGAAAAAGGAAAAGGAAGAAAAACAAACTTGCTTTAAAAGGCAGCTTATATTTGTTTGTGTGCTTTAATTTTTTAACAAGTCAAATCTTAGCTTAATTCTAATTTAATTAGCTTATATAATAGAAAGATTCAAGGTTATTTTTCTGCCACTATCTTCAATTATCTCAGTTTATGAAGTAAATAGCTCTGGTTGACATTCTAGAAGTATACATAATTATTTCAGCAAATGTGAATGTGAGATTTAAACATAAGTGAATATGCCACACAATTTGCATATTTACTCATATCCTGTGGTAAAAATGTATGCATACAATTGATGGGCATGAGATCTGCATTTTGTTACAAAGTACCTAAAAGGTGCAATTATCCTCTTTGCACTTTAATTCCTCCAAATAAAGACACTGAAAAACCACCCTGATCATCTCTTGCTGTTCTTGACCCGAGACACGATTTGGCTAAAGTTCTTTCCCTAATTTATAGTGATCGAGTCATAGGCAGAAACATGGCAACACCTGATGAGTAGCTAACAAAGGAGAGACTTAATTCAAGCATCTGTGGAGCAGAATATAGATAAAATGTCCAATTACACAGAAATTTAGAAGTAGTGCTAATTTTTCTTGATATGACAAAGTGGATCATCATCTCAAAATTTAAAGAGACAATGTTCTCACTGAAGCAATTTATAGACTGAGAATTTTGTGTGGAAATGTAATGTAGACCTCTGACCACCCCTTATAATTTATATTTAAAATATTGGTGTGATCCTGAGACTTCTGCACTGAACCTGCTGCCTAGCATATGCTCCTTTAATTAGCTAAGAAGACTTGCTGCCTCGCTTTTATTGGGCGGATTCCAGTTTTATGTCAGTTGGAACATTGCCTGTATCTAAAAATCATTTAGAAATAGCTGAGTTAGTCTCAAAAATATTAATAGGTACTCTAATGCCACATGCATTATTAATACTGCCTAATGCTACCCCTGGTCTCTAATACATTTTGTGAACAACAAATGGATAATCATGAAGCTGAACTGACACCAATAAACAAGAACAGGAGTCCTGTTAATGGCATAGTGCCATCTATGAAATAAATTGACGAAAGATTAAAATTAGAATGTTTTCATTACAAACTTCACTGATGTATTTCATTTTTGTAAGTCGAAGAGCGCTTAGATCTTTGTAGCCTCAGAGTAATCTTTTAATACTTATTATAAATGTGTATAACTGCTGATGAAAGACAGTTCCACTTGAGGGAATGTGAGCGATTTCACATTTATTTTTCATAGGACCAAAACTATTATGAATTTCAGGTTAAGAAATTTCAGCACGATTAGATACCATGCACCTGACATACCAAATTATTCTGGTTTAGTAAGATTCAAATAGCTTGAGTTTTTGTAAACCCCACAAAAATCTTGTTATTAAGCTGGCCTACTTAACTGGTTAATTAAATATTTTTTAACTATAGTTTTATAAGATCCCCCTTTCAATGAAATTAGCATATATGTACACAGCACTTAGAGTATTTTTAAAAACATATAAAATACAGTCTAATCACTAATGTTAGGCTAATTTTACTAAAAAATATATTAGTCAGATTTGTATTTGATTCAGAACAATATGTAACCATGTCCTAAGGAAATTCTAATTCTTTAAAATAATTGAATGGTGTTTGCTTTTAAAGAGTTATGCTAAAATAACCTAACTTTATTAGGGAACAATGGTTGTAAAAAGCTGTTCAAAGGAGACCGGTATTATAAGGATTGTCTAATTATAGACAGGGGATATATTTTCAGTTTTTTACCCAGGAGTAGCTGCTTAAATATGTATTGATTTCACAGAGGGGGAAAAAAGGGGGAGAGAGAGATAGAAACATCAATGATGAGAAAGAATCATTGATCAGCTGCCTTCTGACAACCCGGGCATGTGCCCTGACTGGGAATGGAAGGGTGACCTCCTAGTTTTTAGGTGGATGCTCAACCACTGAGCGACACCGGCCAAGCCCCTTTGAACAGGTTTATATAGACCCACTCTTGGGCATTAACTCTTTCAAGCACAATGTGATCATTTACAAAAGCCATATCTTATTGACCAGAAGTCAGGTAATCTATAGACTTAATACATACGTCCTGATCTTAGGGCCTCCCAGTTCGTGATTCTGGGGTTATAAATTACAACAGACTGGATGACATTCAAAATCAGTTCTTCTTGTTATGCCACCCTCGGAGAACAATGGGAGTGCTCTCAGCCATGTAGGCTGCACAGATCTCTTCATGTGTGTTTCCTTAAAGGTAATAATAACACCCACGCAGGGCTGGGAGTCAGGGACTCTAGTTTACAAACACCCATTTACGGAAGATACTTCCCACTAATAACTAAATTCCAAAATGAGTCAAACAGAAATGGAATGCTGAACAATTAAGATTCTCTCCCCATAAGCCCATCTCGATCATTTTATTAAAGGCTACTGGGAATACCCTTACTGAATAACTAATTCTAAGTTATATTCCATGAAAACAAATTAATGTAATAATTTTCTTTCTGAAATTAATTTAAATCTCTGTGGATGCTGCAACAAATTTAGTCTTTACTCCGCATACAGAAGTTATGAAAGCCTTATTGCACTCACTGCTTTAGGCAAAGATTCATTGCTTCACAGTCAC
Organism: Myotis lucifugus; assembly: GCF_000147115.1. Taxonomy (NCBI): domain Eukaryota; kingdom Metazoa; phylum Chordata; class Mammalia; order Chiroptera; family Vespertilionidae; genus Myotis; species Myotis lucifugus. The sequence continues at coordinate 1,637,153 of NW_005871202.1, read as the reverse complement.
TGGTAACGGCCATTATTTCAATTGAGCCAACTTGCTTCAATCAATCATTTTTCACTGTTTGGCTCAAATATTTAAAATTATTCTTCATTTTGTCATTATAAATAGCAAACTTGCTGAGATGCTGCTGGATAGCAAACTTGCTGAGATGCTGCTGGAACAATGTGTATTGCTTCCAAAAGGCTCTCCCTCCTCCCCTCCCTCCTCCCCTTCCTTCCTTCCTTCCTTCCTTCCTCCTGCCTCCCTCCCTTGAAGGTCTATGGAGATATAATTTGAGATTGTGGACTATGACAAAGCTGAAGCCACAAGGCTTCTTTTAGGGAAAGAGGAAGTAACATGGTGGTGCATTCAAACAGGGGTATGAGAGAATAAGATCGTATTAGGGACATTGAAGACTTTAACAAGACTCCATCATTCTCCACCACATGCTCTTATTTACTTTTATTTCCTTCTGCTTTCTCTTTTTCACTTTCTTTCTTTTTTTTTAATTTTGGGGGTTGATGTTCTTTCATAACTAGCCTCTCATTTTGTCCTTCCTGGTTCTGATCATAAAAATGAACACTGTGAACTGGTTTTATGTAGGTCCACTGAGTCAATAAAATGGAAGACACATATCTGACTTGTGACCTGACCCCACAGTGAGCAGGGAAAAATTAATGTAGTATTATATGTTCACCTAATTATCCTAACATAATGACTTAAGCATAAAATCCATATGAGTAAGAAATTCAAAAGAAAATTAAAAATCTTATGTTAAAAAAGAAAAATAGAGTTGGGGTCAAAGATTGAGTGAGTCATTGGAAAACCATACAAATATACATTTTATAGTTAGCACATTTTTTTTAGAGTAAGCAAATCTATATTATTTTACCCAATTTTTGCTTAGTGATAGTCAACACTGTATAGCTACTTTCCATTTGTCATGCCATACTGAAAGGATGTAGCTCACAATATAAATATAACTCTTACAAATCTTTGCACTGTGTGTTAAATGGTATGCATAAAGGCCCTCCCTTTTTGTGTAAGAGCTTCATTCAAATGTTCAGAGCCTGCCCATGTGACTTACAGCTAAAGGTCTCTAAATCAAGTGTGCTAGTTCAGAATTAAGAATAGTTACAACTTATATATTGAAATAAAAATGCAGGCTTAGATATATGATAGATAGGTAGGTAGGTAGGTAGGTAGATAGATAGATAGATAGATAGATAGATAGATAGATAGATAGATAGAAGTGTTCTACACTTGGTATAATTTAAATTTTACTTAAGGGAAATCTGGTCTGGAGAAAGATCAGCATATTCTAGTCATTCTAGTTTTGAGTACTTCCCTCAGTTCCCTGCCTATGAATAGGTAAGAGTCCATTGTATGAACACAGGCCTATATTTCATGAACATCCAGAAACTATCAAACATTATACCACTTCATAGGTGCTAATGTTGGCCCCAGAAGAGCCCTGGGTCTGAGTCTTGGCTGTGGGAGGAGCACTTCCTGTGACACCTTGACCTTTGCAGACCCCAGGCCTCACACTCATTTTCTTTTTTAACATATTTTTATTGATTTCAGAGAGGAAGGGAGAGAGAGAGAGAGATGGAAACACCAATGATGACAGAGAACCATTGATCAACTGCCTCCTGCAGGCCCCACATGGGTAAGGTTTCCCTCCTCCATATGCAGCCTCAGAGCTGCATTTGGTCACCCAAGTTGGCTTTTGTTTTGGTTGACAGTTAATTGTCACAAAAGCAATAACTCGTGTGGTATTTTCCTTTGTACCATGTGATTTTATTTTCTTGGAGAAGAGGTCAAAATTATCTCCAGAAACTCGTTAATAAAATGTGAGGGATATAGGAGGGTTTGTCTGATTACTTTTTAAAATCAAATGGTCCATTTATTACCTGACACCAGCAGTTCATATTATTTCAAATTGTTTTCCAAAGTACTGCTGCGAATACTATTAATACAACTATGACTACAATTTTCACAAATAATGAAAATAGATTCCTTCACTGAGAGCTTAATCAATAATGAGCACTTTTCAAAATGTTTAAATGTAGGAGGATGTTTCATCCTCACAACAATTCTATGAAGAACTATGGTCATCTCTATGTTACTAAGGAAGAAATGGAAGCATACATTAAGTAACATGCACACAGCAAGCAACCGGCAACTGAGTAACTACACTTGTCAGCCCTACGCTACCTTTCCATAGATTCCTGACCCACAGAAACTAAGTTTTGGAGTCTTTTTTTTAATGCAGCAACATAGAACAAAGATACCATGTATGTATTTTAAATAAAGAATAGAGATGTAGGCATACATATATGAACTCAGCACAACTATACTGTAAACAGTAATAGAATTCTATTATTACACTTACCAATGAAATTGTATTTTCCCAAATTATTTCAACTCACACCGAAAGAAAAAAAATTTTTTGTCTAAAAATTAGGTCTAAAATTTTTGTCTAAAAATAAGGATTAATAGAAAAATGTTATTCTTCAAGAAGGTGAAGCAGTTGTTAATGAGATTCCATTTTTACAACTTGGCAATAGCCAAATTTCTTCCCAAATGTATGAATTAATTCCTCCACCTCCACATTCAAAGACTAGTCATGCCCATGTTCCTATATTTATGCAAATATAGGCACAGCATAAGAAATATGTTTTGTACTATTAAAAATATGCTGCAATCTTTTCCTATAATAAATGTAATGTAGTTGTGTTAGGGAGGGAAATATATTTTGAAAATGATTCATTGCCCCATCTCAACAAAATTAATTTCTAATAATTTGTATCATATCAGTCTTTTTGTTACTTTTTTAACATCGTTTTTTGAGATCAAAAGCAAAAAACATAAAGTGGATCTCTGGAAATTGAATAAATTCTGAAATGTTTTTGTTTAATCAAGTAAAGTTTCTTATGACACTTGCAAATTCATAAAACAGACTATGGATTTCATCCCTAAGTATTGTCTTCCCAAAATGACTACAAAGTAATAAAAACAAGTCCAGTGGAAGTTTTTAACAACAGCTCATCAAATAAAATTTCAGAGGAATGCTAAGTATGTTTCCACAAATTTCAATGTGACTTTTGGAAGCCTTTATGGTGAAGTTTAATGGATGATCTGTAGCTGAAACTGTGACAACATCCAGTTGCTATCAAACTGTGTCCACTGTGTGCATTCAAAGGAAGGGAAAGGATGATGACAAAAAATCCCTGCATTGCTTTTAAAGTTTCAAAGTTGAGCCTGGCTTGTGTGCCTCAGTGGTTGAGTATTGACCTATGGCCCAGGAGGTGAAGGTTCAATTCTGGGTCAGGGCACATTCCCAAGTTTCAGACTCAATGCCCAGTAGATGGCATGTGGGAGGCAGCTGATCAATAATTCTTTCTCTCTCTCTCTCTCTCCCCCCTCCCTCTCTCCCTCTCCCTTCCTCTCTGAAATCAATAAAAATAATTTTTAAAAAAATGTTTCAAAGTTGAAATAAAATTGTAATATACTCCTTATGTAGTACATATATCCCCCAAATTCATTATTTTAAAAAATATGTTCTTAATAACCATATCTCATTTTCTTCCAAAAGGCCATGATATGTATGCAAGAAGTACTGATTAGGGAAATGCTAAGATAGGAGGAAGCTATTCAGTTTTTATGGTTAATCATAGAATGAAACATTTAACTAAAGGCAGGTTTCACATAAATGCAGTTTCTAATATTTTACTTTCTTATTCTCCAATATACTCATATGTGATATTAATTTTATAAGTTGTTTTCATGCCATCATGCTTATGTCATGGGTTTCTAAGTATTTGGAGAAAAAAATACAGAAAAAATAACTTCACATTTCAATGTTTTTGTTTGTGTTGGATGAGAACTGTTCTTTGGGCTAGCATTATTATTATTGATGGTTTCTTAATATGTCCTAATTATTGCTCATAATTATAGCCAAGAAAATTTTTAATTAGAGAATCCTATGACCTAGTAAATAGAAGTTAAAAAAAATCACCACCAATGTATAGATGAAATGTCACCTTGGGAAAAGACCGTGGTATTATTAGTATTGCAGTCAAAGGTAGCCCAGGAACAATGACCAAGGAGGGAACTGTGGAAGGGCTGGGATGGAGAGCAACATGGCCAGTCCCTGTTTCTGGGAGAAAGGTCAGCATTTCAAGCCTATCATTCTTGATCACGGATAGATGTTAGATTTTTAAGAAAACATTTATTTTTGCTTGGCTAAAATTGCACTAGTGATGTTTGGGTAGTTTAATGAGATGAAACAATGTTGAGATATTTACATTTGGTAGTGGCCCTACCTGGATCTGGTTGTCTGGCTTTTGCAAGATGATGGGCCTGTGGGTAAGAAACTGAGCACAGCAAATAGGTCCCCCACTCCATTTCTCCCCCTCAGACACTGAGAACTTCTCTCAGAGAACATGGATCTGGTTATTTAATCTTATTATGTATGTATGTATGTATGTATGTATGTATGTATGTATTTGTTCATTCTGACCCGAGGATATACTTCCATTAATTTTTAGAGAGACTGGAAGAGAGGGAGGGAGAGAGAGGGAGAGGAACATTGATGAGAGAGACACATGGATCGGTTGCTTCCTGTGAGCATCCCAACCTGGACCTGGGATAGAGCCTGCAACAGAGGCACGCACCCTTAACTGGAATCGAACCCAGGACCCTTCTGTTCATGGGCCAATGCTCAATCCACTGAGGCAAACCAACTAGGGAAATTTTACCTTCTAGACTGATAATTAGTAAATATTTTAAATAGAAATGACTATTGCTTCCTATGACTCTCTTTTAGATATCTTTACAGAAGGAAGAGATAATAGCAACAAGAAAACCAGAACGATTAAAAGTACATTTTGGATTCAAAGACATTGGGAGGGAAGAAGAATAATTTTTTAACACTTAAGTTTTCAAGTAATGTTATCAATACAAGGGCCAGAAAACACATGAAATAATGTAAGTAGAACTACATTTCTATTAACTATGTGAAAATGCATAAATATGAATATGGGACACTTTCATTGCATGTAAATATGTCCACAAGAGTATTTAAATGCAGAATAAGAAAAAAATGCAAGTTAAACCAAAGTTAAATTTTCTATTGTTTCTTGAACTGTTTTAAAAATTACTCTGTGAGCATCTTTCAAATTTACATATTTTAAAAGAGAAACAAATCCAGAATTCAGCTATTGTTATAACCAATTAAATTGATAACAATGGCTAATTGTTTGGGAGGAAACAGCAAAGGAATTTATTTTGTTTCTAGTTTGATATTTAATTCTAACATCTTGTCAGCTGAGGAGCTGGGCCTTGCCTTAAGAACAATGGAGATAATTTCATTACTGAATGTTTTAATTATGCTACCATGATGTTATTATTCTTTTAGTATGTACTGCTTGGGACACGATAAGTTATTTTTTAAGCTTTCCTTAAGTTTTTTCTTTACTTTTGAAAAAAGTATTACTTATAAATAAAAAGTTGACAACATTCACCAAAGGACTTTTGAAATTAAAATTCCTGGATCTATTATTTCTTCAGGATCTTATATTTTATGCAGAGAAGATTTCTGAGGAACTTTATAAGTATGAGAATACTATTCTAACAGGCTGCTCAATGATTTGCAATCGTATCACAGAAAGCCACAATTCTAAGAAGTTGATAATAAAAGAGCAGATGGTCCCAATTATGTAAGTAACATGCAGTAAGCATTCAAACGGAATTCAGAATATTTTGTGTGTGTCTAAGCATACGTGTGTGTATGCAGAAAATAGTATGAGAAATATACATTTATTTATATGTGTATATATGATATATATAGTCAGAGGCAATAGATACACATATGCATATGTATTTACACTAAGCCATATTCTCTATGACAAATCCTTCAGGCTTATGATATACTGGGTAGAGCAGCATGCTCTGGTATGTAGCAGTAGACTGCACACTCATTTCTTAATCTGCATGTTATCATTTGAAAAGTGTTTTGATAATTTAGAGTGTCACATCAAAAGAGGAAGGAAGGGTTATTTGCAACCATTCTATAGCTAACCATTTGCCATTTTAAAAGTTAACAAAATGTCATGCACTTAATATACATTAATATACATTTCCATTTCCCAATTTTTATAGCCTTTTAAAATTCACTTTGACCCAAAGATTCTTTTGTTGCAAAAGATATTGTCATTACTGATTGCAATGAAATTTTCAAATTTTATACAGTCTTTGAATTTGCAACTAAAATCACTCAGAAATGTGCCCCTAAATACTCATTCTAACAGCCCAAAAAGATTTCAAAGACTGACATATTCTAATTAAAGCAAATGAGCAGACATGAAATCATAGAATGGGATAATTATGCACATAAGTTTGACTTCAGTTTCTCCTACTGTGCCTGCAACTCATATTTCATAATGCCCAGTACAATAAGGAGATTATTCAAATTTGTAACAGATGAATCAGGCACCAGCTGTATAAAATAATATTCAAATTATAATTTATACATGTTTAAAACAGCTTAAGGTGTCTTAAGGTGTGAGGTATAAACTACAATAAATGTTAATAAATTATTAATGGTGCATTCTGACAAGAACTAAAGTTCGGTTTGATTCAAATAGGATTCCTGCAGGGGAAACAAGCACATTTTATTTTATGATTTAAATTCTGTCGAGAGCACAGTTTGATATGCAGCACTTCAGGGAATTACAAGCCCTAGAAACAATCAACTTTCCTTCTAAATGGAAAAAATTAATACAGATGTTATTTTAAATTAAATTCGAAGCATTTCTACAGACAGAAAAATGATTATGGAAATTACGAACCCTAAAATACATGTAATCCACCAAAGATGATGCTTTAAATTGCAATCAACCTGTCATCGTAATTTTCCTCTTTAAAAATACATGTTAAGAGAGTGATTTTGGTTCAGAAAGTCAGTTTTCAGCTCTTGTTCATTTGTTCCCCAAATTAAAGCTTGTAAGATTGATGCTTTACAGGTCAAAATGTGAAGTTTTAGAAAATAACTAAAAGACTTTTGGGGAGAATTAAAACAACACAACTGAATACAAGTGAAGGGAAAATAGTTACACCTCAGAAAGCTAATAGTTGGCAAGACAGGGAAGTGAAAAACACTCACACCATTGATGAACCCTGACATTTCTCACTTCTAGTGAATATTCAACTGTTATCATAGACTTCTCATAGAAAAGTAGTATTTTTTTAACCTTCACAGTAGGGCATGCTTATTGATTTTAGAGAGAGGGGAAAGGAGAGAGAGAGAGAGAGAGAGAGAGAGAGAGAGAGAGAGAGAGAGAGAGAGAGAGAATGTGCGAGAGAAACATCATCAATTAGTTGCCTCTCATAGGTGCCCTGACCAGGAATTGAACCCTCAACCTCTCAACCTTTTGGTGTACAGGATGATGCTCCAACCAACTGTGCCATTCATTCAGAGCTAGAAACATATTTTAGTTACCAAATGCAATATATACAATTTTCCTATGAGGAAACTTTGTTCTATTGAGACTACAAAAGCATTTCATTACCAAGCAACTCTACCTTAAAATACCTTTCGATTTAGCTCCGATTTTATTAAAAATAAAGGAAAAACAAAGCCACACGCTTCAGAAAGTGCCTTTTGGCCACAGAGAGCACTTGGGCACCTTGAGTGTGATGAGCGCTCAGCAGGTCATGTCCCAGAATCCTGTGGCCTCGTTCTCCAGCAGAAGACAATAAAACCTCTCCTATTCTGCTCGAATTCCCGGCAGCCGACCCTCAGTGAAAGGGAGTCTGAAATTTAGCACGGGGAAAATTAAACACCGATGTTCAGCCAGGTTTCCATTTAGTGTGTTTTGAAATAGTGAGTAGAATGTGAGTGAGTCAAAGGTGTTTATGGACAATATGCTGGCTTCATAGTAGAGGACGTTATTACTTCTACACCAAACCTTATTGTTTCGTACTTCACATTTATGACAAGTTTATATTCAGGTGCTAAGACATAGGATATGTGAGGTGTTTAGTATCTCAGCCACCACCCATGCAAGTGCCAAGAGCAGGGCTCAGAAATGCAAGGCAAGTTTGCCATCTTTCACCAGTTGAGCCATTGTGCCATATTCGACTTTCCTTAAATCCTTGAAATAGATGAGCAATAAAAGCAGAATTGTTTTGATTAGTTTATTATGTATGGTAAATCACAGTTACTATGTAGCAATAATTCATCTCCGGCTCTGTGCTATCCAAATGATCTCAGACTACCTCTCTGTACTTGGGGAGATGAAAATTTGATTCAGAATTTCTCACTCTGTATTGTGGATTTGCCTTTTTTTTTTAATCTTATCCCAGGGGGTTAATAAGATCTATTAAGTGGGAGAGTTCTATTAGGAAGTTTTATTGCACTTCCCTTAATTTTTATGGTTATTCACATAATTCGGAATGATATAAAGGCAAAAATCTCAGGAAACCTTACCCTTTGCAACAGCATGAATGGACCTGGAGAGCCTTATGCCTAGTGAAATAAGCCAGTCAGAGAAAGACAAGTACCATATGACTTCACTTATATGTGGAATCTAATGAATCAAATAAACTAACAAACAAAATAGAAAGAGACTCATAGATGCAGAGAACAGACTGACAGCTGTCAGAGGGGAGGGAGCTTGAGAGGCTGGATAAAAAAGATGAAGGGAATTAAAAAAAAAAGAAGACCTCATAGATACAGACAACAGGATGGTGATTCCCAGGGGGAAAGAAGGGTGGGGCAGGTAGAAGAGCATTCCTGGGGAATAAATGGTGATAGATGGAGATTTGATTTGGAGCAGTGAACCTCCAATACAATATACAGATGCTGTGTTATAGAACTGTACACCTGAAACCTATAGAATTTTATTAACCAATGCCACCCCAATATATTTAATAAAAATTCAAAAGAGCATAGAAACATGCAACAGACTGATGAATCTTAGAGGGAAGGGGGGAAGGGGGCAGGAAGAGATTAACCAAAGAATGTATGTGCATATATGCGATGCCCATGAACACAGGCAATAGGGTGGTGAAGGCCTGGGGCGGGGCAGGAACTGGCTGCTGGGGAGCAAAGGGGATAAAAGAGTGGAACACCTGTAATACTCTCAACAATAAAGATTAACAGAAAGAAATATTAATGTACTTCTGGTTCTAAAAGTCCAGTAAATTCATTAAACTTATTCTTGATCTGAATTACTCAGAAATCTTTTTCCAGAAATAAAGGTATTTATGAATTCATTACTTTATCTATGCAGCAAGAATTTAAGAAGGCCTACTCTCTCCTGGCCCCTGGATTTGTATCTCTACCCCAAAGGTGGGGTAAAGGGTGAAACCCCATCTCCTTTCTAATTTGCAGGGCTCAAGTAACTGTATGTCCAAAGGAGCCTGCCCATTCAGTAGACACCATTGTCGCTGTCACCTTAACCTGAGGGAAGCCAGGTCCGAGCCCCCTACGCAGCACCAGGAGTCCTGGTTGGAGGATGGGATGTATTACATGCAGACCCCACTCACAAGGGCTTATCTGTGCCATAGATGAATCGGTTTTGCAGCTGCCTAGCTTACCAATAAGTCAGGCAATTAAAGTCCACCTCAATGGCTTTTTTAGTTTTACATAGCTGATCTGATTTTCTTAACTGACAGGAGCTCCAGATGCTTTAACACACTATTACAGAAAAGCCAACTTCAAGAAACCTTCTCAATGGAAAGGTGATGTTCCATGAGAATAGAAGGTTTTGGTGGTAATTGATAGCAAGTACCAGATGTCGGTCTTAGAACCTCCTACCTGCATGATGTTGGATGAGAGCCTCGTTCTTTCTCAGTACATTAACGCTAAGGTCTGGTGCAGATGGACAGTTCTATGATGTTACCAAGTCCCTCAGATTCTATTCAAATGTGCGTGCCAGGCAGAACCAATGAATCGAGGGGAACTGGGAACATGAAACAAACCCCCTTGACCAGTGTGACTTTAAGGTAGGAAACAACATGATCTCATGCACTTGCTGTGCCTTTACTCTCCCGTGGGTTTGCCTTATGGCATAAACTTTAACATCCTGAAGAGAAATGAGTGAAAGAATGAAGTTTCATAGCTCAGTAAGGTCACCAGATTCACCACCAGCTGGAAGAGGTCGTGTCTTGTTGCCCATAATCACAACCCAGGCTTGACTGAAACCCATGGATGTGCACTAGGCAGGCCCACCATCCCCCTGAGCTGGACTCTCCAGGCCAGGAGCATTCTGTCTGTCTGAAGCAGCCCTGCCTGCTGGGAGGAGAGCAGTACACGGGCGCTCGGAGGAAACAGAGGACACGCTCCCGGGGCACTGAGAACCCAGGTCCTCGAGATACGTAGTTCCCACTCACCAAGGCCCCGTCTGTGATTTCAAAACACCTCAGTCACACTTGGGAGCACGTTCATCATGCAATTTGTAAAAGGGAAATCATCAGATTACAGTGTGAATAGAAATGGGTTGTATAGCAGTTTTGTTGTGGAAAAAGAAAGCCAAAAAGCCAAAATTAGTAGTACTTCACGAAACACATGAGATTGGGTGAGATAAAACCAACTTTTCTGCCTAAGGAATCTCCAAGCTCTTTACAAACAAGGACCAGTGGCCCTGGAGCAACAGGATCAGGTGTGGAGGGCCATTCCAGACACCAAAGGGGGTGGATTTGATTCTCAGCCAGACACACACCTAGGCTGTGGGTTCGTCCCTGGTTGAGGCATGTAGGAGGCAACCTATTGATGTTTCTCTCTGATATCTCTCTCTCTCTCTCTCTCTCTCTCTCTCTCTCTCTCTCTCTCTCTCTCTTTCTCTTCCTCTCCCTAAAATCATTTTTTTAAAAAAGAAACAAACCAACAATGAGGGGCGTGGGCTGGCATTGGCTATGCAAATGAGAAGGAGATTGTGTGATGAGCAGCCCCTCACCCAGGGCTGGGGTTTTCAAATAGCTCAACTGTGAGAGGAGCAGCCTGCGGGTCTAGACACCATGATAGACATGAAAATCCAGGGATTTCTAGAAGGGTTTGGTTTCTTTCTTCTATTTCATTATTTATTTAACAAATGTTCAAATGTAGACTACACATCCCTTCGCCACAGTTTTCCGTGGATTAGCTTTTAATCTTCAGCCAGGGCCTGGCCTGCTGCAGGCCTGCCATTGAGAGGAAGCAGTGATTCTGATTGGGATGAAAAGTGGCGGCCATATTTCATACTGGGGTCGCCTTCTGCAGATGTTTTCACTTTATTTTCCGTTGACTCAACCTTGCAGGGAAGCCAATATTAGAAACATACCTGACATAATTCAAGACTTCTCCTTTCACTGCAGAAACCATTTAAAAGGGCATCGAATTACACTCAAGTATATGTTTATATAGCAAAATTGCACAGCCAATTTAGGCAGAACAAAAGGAAATCATTAGTTTATATGTTTTATGAGTTACTTGTATAACAGCTGTCAATTTTTTCATTAAAATGACAACATGAATAACACATATGTATATATGTATACATATGATATATATATACATACACATACACACACACACACACATATATAATTGCAAGGGAATTTAATGTTAATGACTAAACTAATTTTAAAGTCTAAGAGAACTAAATCTCCACCATTTATGGAATAATCTCATTTGCTATTATGAATGTTACTGGTAGATTTATGAACATTTAGAATTATCTCATGATATTTATTCATACTGTAATATTTTTTCAAATTCCAAAATACGATTTCTATAAAAAATGATGTATGTCCATCTATTTAAAAAGTCCAAAGTCCAAAATACAGTATCTCACAGCAATGTGCTAATATACAGAAGGAAAAAAATTATGGTTTAGTTAAGCACATCACATAGATTTTTGGTTAATTTATATATTTTATTCCTATTATGGATATTTTATATGATTTTATGGAAATGAAATCGAAATAGTTTGATGCAACTAAGAAACTTTAAAATTATATTTTCACTTGTATTTGTATAAAATATATATTTAAACCCATAAAATCTACAATAAAGAAAAACTGTGTGTATCTATGTGTGGGGGAAAGAGGGGTGAGAGAGAAAGAGAGAGAGAGAAAGAGAGAATGACTATGCATGAATCCATTTAAAAACATAGGAAGAAACATTTTTTTTTCTTTAAAAGTGACACAAAATATATTTCTCCTAAGTATCAGTGAAAAAAATAAATATTAATCTTTGTTATGTTGTTATGGATTGTATTTCAATATAGGTGTAGAGCTGATATGATTTTAAAATAAGCTAGACAAAGAGACATTTACTTTTACTCAGAGACTACTAAAGCCAAATATTTCTTTCCTATGTGCTGCCCGCAAAAGATAACCAACACAGTGCCCAGACAATTGCAGGTGAAGCATGCCCCTTATCTGTTTGAAAAGGTGAGAATGTTCAGACACTGCTTTCAAACTTACTAATATTTAAAGCAAACCAAGAATAATCTATGCTTTTACTGTGATTAGCGATGGCATTTGCATTTGCAGTCACCTAAATATTTTTCTCAAGATGTACAACCAAGAAGGTAACACACAATTCATATTGACTTTGTAAGAATTGCTCATTATTAAACCCACTATTCAAATGCATAGTGGGTTTAGACAGATGCATTTTCATAAACATGTTTAAAATAACATAAAAGCAAGGCCATTGTAGAATTCTCTATGTATGAGGAATATAAATAGTGAGGATTTTTCAAGTATCTTTCTAACAGAATACTTTTCTTTTTTTAATTTTTAACAGACAACATTTAGGTGAATTTTATTTTGAACTTCAAATGCATTTTTTTCCTTAATAAAGAGATAAAATACTCAACAATCATTTAAAATAAGGGAATGGAAACTGGACCTTCTAAAATCATCTTTTAAGATTATTAACTGTTTTTCTATGACTTTAGATGATCTTTGCAATATTTCAAACCTCATTTTGTTCACTTTAACAACATCCATCCCTGTTTTCAGAGCACTGGTCTAGCATTCTGATAACATTTACACTGTTAAGTGTTGTTCCCACTTTCCCAACAGAAGCATTCGAAGACACACAGGAAGCTAAATAATTCTTCAAGAGCCCATGCCTCTCCTGCCACAGTGGTTATTGCAACCCCCCTGTTCTTTTCCTGCTCAGTATCACCCTGATGCTGGAGCCTCGGGGTGTATGGAAAGTTGCCCATCATGTCTTCCTCCACTAGCCAGCGCTGCACTGAAAGGGTTACAGTTGGTCTTGGTAAAGATGCCTCTTAGGAGCTTTTTAAAAAGTGTGAGCATCGGCAGAAATGCATACAGCTATGATGTCTGCATTCATATTTGTAGCAAGATTCTTTTTAATGCACCTATTAGTGGGAGCTAAACAGTTTGAATGTTGAAAGGAAGGGGACTGCAATTGATGTATAGTTCAACCGTCAATGGGACGCGGAGCTCATTAAATAGAACGCATTTTCCACAGCATCTGGAATTGCGGAGGATTCTGAAAACTTGGGGTTTACTTTTTTTTCCAACATAACTACGCTAGTTAAAAAAATAAAGAGTTGAATTTAAATGTGTGATATCTTTACTCTCCTGTACATAACTCATTAAAAGGTAGGCAAGCTAAACCTTTGAATTCAAACCCAATACAATATGATCACTTGATTTATGGCAGAAATCTGACTGCCTTGCAATAGTTTCCAAGGATGGCCGTTTTTAATGAGCGCGTATTTCCTCCTAAGAGGTGCAATGTTACCGCAGATTCTTGGGTACCTGCAGCACCCCTCCTCGCACACAGGGAACAGGCTGCCCTTGCTCCAAGCTGGCCCTAACGGGGGCTCACTGGGCTCTTGCCAGGGGCACAGGCGCCTTGGAGAAGGGGTGGGACTCACAGCACTTACAATAGGTGCTGCTCCCCCTTCCTCTGCTCACCTGCGGCTCTTAGCTGAGCTCCCAGGAGCTGCAAGCCTTCCTGCTTAGAAGCTGCGCTACACGTTCTGGCACAGGCTGGGTAGAGGACGCCTCGGGCAGCCTTGCAGGGGAGTGAAGGAAACCAGACAGAAAATCTGTCCTTTGCTTAGAAAGAACAAGGTGATTCTGAGTGGTTTCAGACAAAAAAAAAAAAAAATTAGGGGAAGTGGTTGTCCAGGCATAGGTTTAGTTCTCTATCAAATCTAAGCTGATTTTGTCTCCCAAGATTGTTATATTTCTTTTGCACTTACAGCGTGGTGAGGTTAATCAGTAAATTAAACTATTAGTTGAATATTCATGGATTTTAGGATCATTCAGTTCAGACTCAACCCCATCCAGAACATGTACTAATTACTGTTATCTGATTTCAGGCTTAAAAGAGAGGGGGGAAAAGGAAATAGATGTCATTTTTAAAAACTGGATTAGCATTGCCATGTAAATTAATTTCATTTTTAGTATTCCAAAATAAATATAAAAGGTATAAAACAGAGAAAAACATACATTACTAAAAATCACTCTGAGATATGTCATATAGGGAAATATCTAATGATCAAATGAAGGAAAACGCAGAGAACTTAGTGATAATTAATTCATCCAGTAGTTTACATCTGAATTTTAGTTCTAGAATGCCAACTTAATGGATTTAAGGTCAAATACATGCACGCACACAGAAATGAATGCATGCACATACAAACACACATGCACACATGTGTGCAAGAATGAACACATGCTCACATGCACGCACACATGCAAACGCCCATGCACACATACATACACATAAATTAATGCATAAAGCATGCACACACATGCATACATACACTTGTACAGACATACATATATACGCACATGCACACATGCATGCATACATGAATGGACAATCTACACATGCACACACACACACAGGATGTGGTGCCTGATTCCCTATCCCATGGCTCAGAGACCAGGCCTTTGTGAATTTGCAGAAGAAAACCCTCTGTGGATTTAGGCAGAGTTGAGGAGCTTGTAAACTGTCTTGAAAGGAACCCTGAAACTACCCATGCACACAGCCCAGAAACACAGTGACGCTCCCTCTAACATGGGTGTAGAAGTGGATTGGAGCCGAGGACTGCTAGGCTGCCAGCTAGAGGAACACAGTCTCCCCTGCAGCTAAGCACACGCATCTGTGCTTCCGGAGAAAATGAGGGGGGTAAAAGGGAAACTACTGCATCTGCTCTGTCAGGAGGGAGCTTCTTTAGGGCTCTAGAGCGAGTTCAACCTCAGGATGCTTTCTTCTTCTTTTTCTTTTGTTATTTCTGTTTCTTTGGCAAATTAAGAATATGGAGTCAACCCTTGTCTTTCTGGATTGACCACTTACCTCTCTTCCACCCCTACCACATAATTCCCTTTTCTAATAAGTATTATGGTTCAATAGAAGGAAACGGTTTTGCAGTTAATAAAGTAATCCAGGTAAACCAACAACTTTGGGAAGGTATATTATTTTTGACATGGGAAAAAGAGTTGGTAGGGTGTTGAAAATATAAATAATTAGCATCCCAGATTATTGAAATGCAAATTCCTACATCTGACCTCACCCATAAAATATTTAGAAAAAAATTTACTGCTCGCTATTTCAGTCAAGCTGAATAACCTGAACTTGGATAGCTACCAAGGGCACTGAGAGCTAAACTATGACCTTTCGGTGAAAGTGACTTTTGTCATGCATCAAGTTATAATAACACACCAGCAACGACAGAAAGATTCACTGGGATTCAAACATGATCAAACACAAGAGGGTGAGAAAGAGGGCATCTCCTCCCGGACAATGTGAACAGAAATTACATAAGGAATGCAATAAACCCAATTCAATTTTTTTTTTTTTTGGCAACATTGGGTTCAACTTGCAAGTGCCATAAATAAAAAAGAAGTTTTATTTTAAAAAGAAGTTTTATTTATTTATTTGTTAGAATGTTAAATAAAATTATATAAAATGAAATTCAACAAGTATTTTGTAATAGGTTTCTAAATGCAGAAATGTAGAAACATGTTTATATATATAACACGGCACAGGTTGTGAGTGTTAACCAATGACAGTGTCAGACACTGAAAATACCAACACTACTTCATAAATTAAAATGTCCCAGGGAGAGACAGTAGGTGCATCAACATCTGATAATAAGCGAGACAGAAAGAGAAGGGGAGAGGGATAAAGAAAGAGAAGCTATGAAAGTTATGTGCCCGAGTGACTGGATGCCTTCAGTGAAAACTAAACCCTCAACAAAGACAGAGGAACTCTACCAGAATTAATGGGTAATAATAAAAATAGTGTGCGAGAAGACAGCTGCATAATATAAACTAATGGAATCAAGCGTTCTTTAGTGGTTGTATGAAAGTCTTAGTGAGCCATTGGACACAGTGACATGAACATATATCTGTCTTTTATTAGAACAATGAGGAAGCAGACATGAAGACTTTCAACTGGACACGCACCACACTGTTTTGCCTCTCTGCTTCATTTTAGGAAAATAGCAGACTCACTACCAACTGTAATATATATATATATATATATATATATATATATATATATATATATATATATTTCATCATGATGAGCACTACTAAATTGGAATGTTTCCACAAATTTGGGGGGGGGGAATATAAGTAAATATAGAAAGATAGTTTTGAGAAACTAAGCTCCTGCCCCTACGTGCAAAATAAATCAACCCATGATTCAAAATATTGATTTCCTAGAGCCATCTTAATATACAGAGCAGTGGTCTGAAGATCCATTCAGCTAAAGTGATCGCTACCCATTGGGAGTCTGGTAACAATAAAACGATTATATATAGATGCATCTGGGCATCCGTTTCTGTACGAATCAGAAGAGCTCACAGCGTAGTGGCATTCATTAGCCCGTGCTCAGGCTGATGGATTTGTTCTCCAAAGTCCAAGGGGAACCAGCCAAGCATTTTTACTTTGGGGTGATGGTCATGAAATTAATAAACTGACTTACCCTGCATGATGCAAACAATAATCACAAAAATCCTCAGATCTCTGTTTCTTACCACTTGATTGTATTTTATCAAGGAAATGATAATAAGCATATTGATTTTATGCACATTCAAAATTCTTTGTTTTCTGCAACATTTGTAAGTATGACAAAAAGTTTGGTGTAGGTCTACATATTGTATTACAACATTTAAATAAAAATTGTTTGCATCATTTTTCTCACAAATAAAAGGATGCCTAATGACAATTTTTTAAAATGAAGATACTATAAATCATAAAATTAATATTTAAAGATTTTTAGCTGGCAACCATCATTCCTCTTAATGTTTCATTATCACACAAAATCAAATAATTTTGATCAAAGTCCAGTGGGACATATTGTTTAACATCTTAGAAGACAGTGCTTTATGGAGCAAAGACACTGCCCTTTTGAACTTGGCTTCAGAAACTGGTTCCAGAGTTGGATCTTGAGCAAATAATTCAACCTCTCTGAAACTCAGTTTAATCAGGTATAAATAAGAGTAATTCTATTTCTTTTTCTGAATATAAGATAAAAAGAGATAATGTGACCCTCATTCATTCAGCATTCCATGAAGGTTGATTGAATATCTAGCTTGTGTCAGACACTCTTTGACTGTTTTCAGTCCTGGAGGACACAGTCCTGAACATGGCAAAACCCCGCCTCCTGGAGTTGACATTCTAATGGGGGACAGAGGTGAAAGGGTAATATCGTTATCAGGAAGAACTACCTAATAGTTCACAAAATGGAAAGTAACACATATCTGATGATGCATATGTTGATGATTTTTATTTGTTTTTTTTAACTTTTATGTAAGTCATATTTAAAATAATTTGGTTAATCTTAATTTGAAAAGAAAAAGCAACTTCCTATGCATATTTTGCAATATATATAATTTGAATAATAGACTTTTTCTGAATATTCTGTAAAGGATAACATTTAGAGTTTGGGAGCATTCTTAACATTCTTGATTCAATATCACATATAAATTGCGGTAAAATTGTTAAAACTCCCACGGCCGGGGATGAGATGAAATACCAATTAATGTAAAACCAGCACCGGATAATATAGTCAAATGGAGCCTAAACGGAGCACTAACAAACACATCTATTTCTCAGAATTATATTTGACAGAATCAATTCTGTTTGCTTGGAATGCAGCAAGTCGAATGTCGGCTTTACTCAAAATAAAGTATGTCTTAAGTGACTAGTAACGATATTTCTGATGACTAGGATCATAAATAATAAAGGGATACAACTCACAAGTAATAACCACCCCTCAACAGAAAAAAACAAAACAAAACAAAACAACGTTGTTGTTTTTTCCTTTCTTTTATTTTCCTATGAAAACCTGTGAAGATTAGGGGACATCTTTATTTAGACATTTGCTTCTTACTCAATTCTCCCAAAGCTCTCTGTTAAAATCTAGGAACTGTGATACAAGTTGGCACCACATAGATGTAAATAGAATAGGTTGCAAGAATCCTGGCTTCTACATATACACGTGATATTAAATGTAAAATATCTTAAAATTAATGTAAATGTCTATTCCCAGAAGTGAAAACCTATGCCAGCTTTCCATATGTGTTTTCCTATTAATTAGAACGGAAGTAGGCTCCAGCTGTGAGAAGTTCCTTTTATCCTTTGCAGAGTTGAGACACACATACCCATTCCCTGTCCTTAGAACTCTTAATAACTCTGTCTCTGAATGCATGTTGTTGAGGAGATATGGTTTTTGTTTTTTTTTCCTTCGTTGCTACTTAGATTATTATAATATTTGTTTCAAATTTATATATATATATATATATATATATATATATATATATATATATATACACACACATATACTGATTTCAGAGAGGAATGGAGAGGGGAGAGAGATAGAAACATCAATGATGAGAGACAATCATTGAGGGGTTGCCTCCTGCACGCCCCACACTAGGGATAGAGCCCGCAACCTGGGCATGTGCCCTGACAGGGAATTGAACTGTGACCTCCTGGTTCATAGGTAGATGCTCAACCACTGAGCAACACCAGCTGGACACCCCTTCCTCCTTTTAAGAGTAGTAAACTAATATATAATTGTAATCATTTGGGTATAATTTCTTGAATGGTAAATTTCACTTTTGCCCGAAGTATATAATGTGCAGATAACCTATGTGTTCATTTCTTCCTGTATAACACTTTAAGACAAGATGAGTTTAAAGATGTGCATAATTGGGATAACTGATTCCTCGCTGGCCTTTGTATTGACCTTCATTTGTGGACCCAGGAAATAAACGCTTGGGTTGGAGTCTGAAAACTGTGATGAGAAGGGCACCTCAGACAGCCTTCTGAGCATCGAGGAGAAAATGTCCTTGTTCTCCCTTGACACTTTGTCTTTGGAGAGCAGCAGGGGTCTAGAAACAGGCCAAAAAATCAATAAATATGTTTGATCTATTATTCTATGTAAAGGACTCTCCAAAGATGGGTAGTTTTTGTTATCTTCCCAAACAGTAGACCATGTTTTCTAAAACAGGTTAGCAGACCTTGTAGTCCAAGGAAAGAGGAATTTCCCCGAGATAAGAGCAAGCACACTCTTTGAAAGTAATCCCAGGTACGGGGATTAGAAAGATAACTTGAAGCTTCATTTCTTTTATCTTATCGCATCTCTGCTCCCTCACAGAAGTATGAGTGATAAGTTCTGTTTAAAAGAACACCCCATGGGAGTTGCACAAACTGAAGCAAAATTTCTTCCCAACTTGTTATGGGCAATATAGACACTGTCCCTCACTAAATCTGGGAAAGTTAATATAATATAACTGACTGAACGTTCCCATCTTTAGACTATGGGATATACCCGGCAAAGCAAGAAATGGCCATTTGAAGTGGGCATGTTCAATGCTTTCTCAGAGCAATGATGCACCAAGAAATAAATTGCATTCAACAATAGCTCTTTCAATATAGAAGACTTTTAGCATTGGGGTAGGAGACAGAAAGGCTACAAACACCTCATCTTGCCTGACCAGCCTGGCTCAGTGGTTGAGCATCCACCTATGACCCAGGAGGTCATGGTTTGATTCCTGGTCAGGACACATGCCCAGGTTGTAGTCTAGGTCAGTGTGGGGTATGCAGGAGGCAGCCGATCAATGATTCTCTCTCATCATTGATGTTTCTAGCTCTATTTCCCTCACTTTTCTTCTCTGAAATCAATAAAAATATATTTAAAAAATAATGAAAACACCTCCTTTTTGTGCTCAGCATTCTCTTTGTTAGGAACAGCAGCAGTCAGGTGTCCCAGAATGAGTCTGAGGTTCACTACTAGTAAGAAGACCAACTGGAAGCTGAGCTCTGTGTCTAGCCAGGGTGCTGGGGAGATTCTCAGCCTCACACTTCCAGAGAAATGTTGGCTCTATAGTTAGTTTTGTTTTGTTTTGATTTTTGGTGTTTGAATAAAGTAATATAAGTGTGAATGAAAATGGGATTCTGTTATCAATCTGACAAAAATTAACCTCAGCTGGTGATCTGACCATAAAATTTCTAACTGGACAGGACATGGTGGGTAGCCGTGTCCTAGGCCTAAGAAAAATGTACCTTTGCCTTCAGCAAGCCCCATTTATTATTTCTGTGCATCTAGGTTAACACACCCTTAAAAAGGGCTCTTATTAAGACCCCTCTGACGTATAACCACCTTCAAGGGAGCACCTGTACCTCCATATGAGGTTTCTATGAACCGTCATATGATCTTCCTTCAATTCCCTTCTTAATTCCAAACATATGAAAGAAACTACAGAACTGTTCTTCTCTGTCGCATTGGAGATTCTGCTTCCCACATGTCATCAGTTAGGCTCAAATAAATTCTTAATAAAATTCTCTACAGGTTTGGACATTTCTTATGTGGACCTACCGAATGTCATCCTATATAATAAAGGGTAATATGTAAATTGACCCTATTGGCAGAATGACCGGAAACAAAGCTATGCCGTTCACTGACCACCAGGGGGCAGACACTCAAGCAGGAGCTGCCCCCTGGTGGTCAGTGCGCTCCCACAGGGGGAGCGCAGCTCAGCCAGAAGCCGGCTCATGGCTGGCCAGTGCAGCAGCATTGGTGGAAGCCTCTCCTGCCTCCGCAGCAGCACTAAGAATGTCCGACTAATGTCTTAGGCCCGCTCCTCACGGACATCCCCCGAAGGCTCCCAGACTGCCAGAGGGATGTCCAACTGCCACCCTGGGGAGTGGGTCTAAGCCATCCGTCGGACATCCCCCAAGGGGTCCCAGCCTGCGAGAGGATGCAGACTGGGCTAAGGGAGCCCCCCCCTCCCCCGCCCCCCGAATGCATGAATTTTCATGCACCGGGTCTCTAGTTTATTAATGTTTAAAAAACAAAGTTAGCCGAAACCGGTTTGGCTCAGTGGATAGAGCGGCTCCTCAGGGACATCCCCCGCAGGTTCGATTCCAGTCAAGGGCATGTACCTGGGTTGCGGGCACATCCCAAGCCATCCGTCGGACATCCCCCAAGGGGTCCCAGCCTGCGAGAGGATGCAGGCTGGGCTGAGGGAGTCCCCCCCCCAACCCCCCGAGTGCATGAATTTTCATGCACCGGGTCTCTAGTTTATTAATGTTTAAAAAACAAAGTTAACATGTGATGATGCAGTGGGATGAATGAGGAATTGTATAATGAATATTTAAAAACACAAAAGAAAGAAATGAAAAGAGTAGATGAACCCTGACTAAGAGATTTCATTGGGAAGAACAGGAATCTTGGTGAACATAAGTTGAGATAAATCAACTGCCTGTTATGGGATCTGAAACATTCTTTGGCCAAGTAAATACATTCAACATATGGTACAGTGTCATGTTATTATTTTAGACAACACACATTTTAATATTTTGTATCATTTAATAAGATTGAGTTTAACATAAATGTGTTTACTGTCTGTGAGTGGAGGAGTTTAAAAACTGAACAAGGTTTTAAGAACTGTGTAAAATTTTGGAAGAGAAATTTCAAATGTCAAGTACCAGGGAACTTTGATGTAATTCTATTACCTGGAGATAGGAAATGAGTCACATTTGTCTTGGACACCATTTGGAGCATTTAATTACTAAGTCACTAAAAAGAGCCTTGTTCTACAATGACCTTATTATAAGGCAGTTCCATGGCATGGACTCAAGGACATTCTTAGGGCAAGACTCCTAACAAATCATTCATATCCATTTCCTTTAATAATCTATTAGGAGTGAAAAAAGCAGCATTTCTTTTAAACTCTTCTATAAGTCAGATTTTTATCCATGTGGGTTAACCCTGTGGTCAATTAAATATGAAGCAGTGCAGTTTTTATGTTTCTTGACTATAGTGGACTTGAAAGCAAATATTATTTTATGACATGTTAATAACACAGGGAATTTTACTAGCAATATTTAGTGGAGCATAAAGGCACCTAAGGCTCTATCTATTTGCACGGTAGCAGACGGAGCTAAGAAAAATTCCAACCATAACTCTTAGTCAAACACATTAGCACAGTCCATTTACATAGGAGAATGCTCAATAGAGACCTGCACAAATTCTTTAAAGGTACATTTAAAATTTTTCTCCAAAATACTGTGCTGTGTATAAATGTCAAGTCTTAACTGTGAATTAAAAAACACAGTAAAGGACTCTGATCTGTTGCAATCTGTAAAGAATCTAATTTGTAACTGAATCAAAATTGTGCTCCTTCCCCAAATCCCCAAAACCAAAAAAAAAAACCCTTCATTTTTTCCTTGAAATTATTAGAATCTTACATTTTAAGACATCAAAAACACTCTTAGAAAATCCAAAGTAACCTATTTTATTTAGTTGAGAACCCTGATAGACAAAGTGCCAAAAGTTACCACAAGGCCAGTTCCATTGCAAAGGATCCCTGGGAGTGCTCTTATCTATGCAAAGTAGGATTAAATCTCCTCCAGATAAAAAGGAATGTGTTCCTCTCATCTATAGCACTTGGTAAGCTCCTTCCAATTAAGGCTGTTTTATTTTGTCTCCTGGTTCCTTTTCCCTTCTGTAACTTCCTACAATTAGAATGTAAGATTATTTTCTAAGATCTGAGTGATTCTCTTATTAAGATAAAGATACTTTTTTCTTTTTTTGTACAAAACTTGCAGGGTGTTACGCATAATTAAGCTCTTGATGGATGCGACTTACATGATAAGGATATTACCATATCAAAAATTTATCATTTTTGCATGATATTTAGCTTATTATAAAGGTCCACTTAGTCTTTGTTAATTTTTCCGCTGTCATGTTTGTAGATGCCATGATAAAACAATGTTTATGAGTTTTAATCAATATATAGAATTGAAGTAACGTAACTATTACTAATATGGTTTAATTTAAATGTTATCCTAGATATAGCCATTCCATCCCATTCTATGAGTTCAAACTGAAATGGCTTTGAGAAAATAATATTTAAGACAGAACATCATGCCCTGTGAACTTAAGATCAAATTTTATTATATCAAGTGTAATGTTATATAGTAAGTAGCATAACTTGGGAAATAGACAAAACATTAGAAAAAAAATTCTGTCTAAAACATTAGTATAATAGAAGTCATTTTTTCTTGGACATTATGGTCTTGGGGCTGGGAGAGGATACATTTATAAGATCAACATTGCCTTTCATTTAAGAAAAAAGCAGAAAAACAGAGGTTGGTTGAATCTTCTATAAAGCATGTATTTTCCTTTTTGTTGTTGTTATATACTTTTCTTGTTTAAAATTTAAAAAGTATTCCAACTTCCTCGTGATTGCCTACTGTTTAAAGGAAATCCCCTGAGAGTTGTAGACAAGACTGAAAAATCAGTCAATTTCTGCTTCATTCCCAGGTACAGAGGTAGCACATGGGGAGGAACAGAGCTTCAGAAGAATCCAGGGCATGAAAGAAAGGCACCTTGTGAGCTGACAGCCGTGATTCTGACACAGAGAGGGAAGCTTTATTGAATATTCCTATTGTCAATGGACACTATTCACTCCACCATCACTACCGATGGGTGAGTACTAGGTGAATCTCCCCTAGATATGTCACACAGATGACAGCATCGCTGCAGCTGCCCATACTTTGTTCACAGGAGAGAGGGACGAGAAAAATGCACAGTTTTGCTGATTCAGATATTAAGCTGGGGACTCCGGCCTTAAAAGGGTCAGGTAAAAACCAGATGCCTTTGAGTAATAGACATATTCCCGCCTGTTTTGTCATTCTGTGTCCCCACAAATGTAGTGGGCTATCAAAATACAACCACTGCATTTTCTTCAAAAGTATATGAAGAAAAAATGTGGGATACTTATATTTAAGGCTTAATTTAGTGTTCAGATTGCCCAGAAGTTAAAAATATTTTATATATCAATTTCACCATTAACTAAACAATGCTCATTGTTAATATACTAGCCTTATTTAGGAATTTTGTAACTTACTTCCTACATAACCTTTCTGCTTTTCAAAACTTCCCATGATGTTGGACTCAATAATCATTCTTATGATGTTCTAAGAAAGGCAACTTGGAGTTATACGTTAATCACCTCTCATTCGGTACCTTTAATTGTATAACTTACCAAGTCATGCAGAATGTTTTCCAGCCTGTTTCTATGAAAGCTACTCAAGAACTGTATCTGTCCCCTCTCATGTTACTGCCAATATTTCCTCATTTGACTTTTCTTACCTCTTCTCATTGTCCCCTCCCTCTCTCCACCAAACCCCAACCTACTAAAATTCATTCTGAATTTTTTGAAACTAGTCTGTGTGCTGAAGAGGGGGCATCAAATAAGTCCTTCCTACAAAGTACTAACGGAAGACACAGATGGTGACACCGAGAGAGAGGGACAGCACAGGGATCTAGGAAACCCTAATGTAAGTGTTTCCACAACAGAGTCATCAGAGTTGTGAAGAACCAAAGAAGGGGCAACTGGGTCTTTGGTGTTTGCTTTAAGGATTTGTCAGAAGTAATAGTTAAGTAAAGATTTAACAGCAGATGGGTTAGCAAGCCTTTATCTTCTTTGGTCATAGGTAGTTATGGAGGGAAAAGCTTCTCGAGACGTGAAAACACTGACATGTAAGAGAAAACATGTATTCATGCGTTTAAAATCATTTTAAATATGTTTTCCTTTATTTTTGTGAGAGAGAAAGGTAGCATGATAGAGAGATAGAAACAAAAAATCGGCTGCAACCTACATGCCCCCTATTGGGTTAGCAACCTGGGCATGTGCCCTGACCAGGAATCAAACTTGTGGCCTTTTGGTGCATGGGTTGATGCTCAACTACTGAGCCACACCAGTTGGGCTCAAAACATTTTTCATGGCCAAATCAGAATGAGTAAAGGGAGGCGTGGCTTAGGGCAGGTGAGGATGGAGTCAGATGGGTTTGATGCAGCTATAGAACCCAGGGGCACTCTATGACACCAGGTTCTAAAATGGTACAGGGGGTTGAAGAAAAGTGTAGGACTTGAGGGATATAAATTGTTGGTGGTGACTTATTAAATATGAAGTGTGAGGAGGTCCAGGGTGACCCTCAGGTTCTGCCTAGGGCAGCTGGGCGAATGAACAGGGGGTCATTTCACTGAGGTGTGGGAGGCAGGAGGGAATGGAAGCTTGGGGAGGAGGATGTTTGGTCAAAAAGTGACTATGACTTTAGAGTTCGTCATTCTTTCTCTGAGTCTTTAAAGTGGAGGGCTTTCCAACATCCTGTCACAATCTCCATCTTCTCAACTAAATTGCTTGTTTCTTCAAGCCTTCATTGCCTTTGAAATAGGATCTGAAGAAAGTGGGAAGGTGTGGGAAGCTCCGTTCTTAGCAAATCCTACCCCCAGTGATTTTCTCATCCCAGTCTCAAAGTTGTAAACTATAGGCCAGAGCTGTGACTGGAGCACATGTAATATGTGTGAGACAAACCCGTGTTAAATCAATGAACGGGTAAGTAATCTATTCTTGGCTGAGCACTCTCTAAACCAGATTACCTAGTACTGAAGAAAAATCAGCTTAGATATTTATCCAAAGATCATAAATTGTTGTTCGTGAAAATTTAATCTATATGCCACACTTTCTGTATTTTGCTAAAAAGCGATGTATCTTCTAATCTATTACTCTAATAATTGATATCGGGTGTAGAGATCATTCCTACAGATTGAAAGCACCCCAGTAAGCTCTTTTATCTTCACAGGCTTTTTTTTTTTTTTTTCCCAAAGATTTGAGCCTTTGTCGATATCAGTTAAAACAAAGAGTTCTCTCAGTGGCTGGTGGTTCTTTGATACATGGTTGGGCTATTTTTTTTTTTTTTTGTAGAAAGGACCCAGAAGTCTTTGTAAGAATCATATATTAATATTCATGCTGTTATTTAAAGGTTTTTGATGTAAATTGGATTTTATGTTTCCTACATTAAAACATAGAGGAAAAATAAAACTCTGTTGGTCAAGCATTAACGATATATGCCATTATTTTTTTAAATTCTCTAATTACATTTGTTAATATGACAAAAGCCGATAGGAAAGCTTTCTAATATTTTCATAATTTTTTTAGGGGAGATTTTATTGTTTTCACGAGGTGATTTGTATAGCAACAACCTAACCAGACACAAAATTCCAAAATATATGATTGTTGATCCGGCATTGTTTCTTACTTTAAACCAATATATTTAGTGGACAAAAAAAATTCAATGAGGAAACATGTACAAAGTTATAAAATCAACATGGCAGTACCTTATCAGAATTATACAATTTCTGCTTTGAAAAACAAATATGACATTGAAAAAAATTTAAATATTTGATAATTTGCTAAGTAATAAAATATTCTGACACGAATATAAATATATCTAAAGTGTTCTTTTTAAATTTTATTTTGGCCAATTCCCCTCATTATATCAGCAGAACATCATTTTGTAATTTAAAGCTAATTAAAGTATTTCAAAAGAAGCCTATGGGACCACACTGCTTGCTACTCAATACAGATGTTTAAGCAACTAAAAGAGTACAACTTAATGATTTTTTTAACAAGATTTTATAGCTCATTCCACATTTTACCCAAAACTGCTATTCATAGAAGTAATTTTAATGCTCATATTGTCAAGTACCAGTATTATTTTGTCTATGTAGTTTTATATATAATATTCTCTTCTCAAGACTAAAATAGATATATTTTACGCAGATACTCCTTGGCTTATGATAGGGTCACTTCCCAATAAACCCATCATCAGTAAAAAAAAAAAAATGCATTTACTAACCTAACCCACCAGTCATCAGTGCTCAGTCTCACCTACCTTAAACGTTCTCAGAATATGATATCCCCTAAACACTGGCAGCACAGTACACTGCAGAGTATCGTCTGTTTACCCTCCTGATCATGTGGCCACTGGGAGCTTCCACTCCCTGCTGATGCCCCGCATCACAAGAATCATAGGGCATATCACCAGTCAGCATTCAAAACTCAAATTATGGTTTCTACTGAATGCACATAGGCCCAATAAGTCCAGGGCCGTCTGTATTCATTTGCTTGTGTTTGTATGTGCTCTGACATCCTCTAAAGCACTTACATCTAAATATTTTATCATCCCTTCATATTGTAGCCTAATGCCGTGCTTCTATAGTGTATATATGTATTATATATATAATGGGGACTTCACTACTAGTCTTCCTGTTTGAAATTATACATTCAGGTGAGGGTGGATCTCCATGGCTTACCTGGTGAACCTAGCACCATGCACACTGTCCCAGCAAACCAAATCCCATTATTATTATTATTATTATTATTATTAATTATTTTAATCCTCACTTGAGGATATGTTTTTATGGATTGTTAGAGAGAGAGAGAGAGGGGCACTGATGTGAGAAACATCCACCAGTTGCCTCCCTTAAGTGCCCCGACTGAGACTCGAACCCACAACCTAAGTATGTGCCCTAACTAGGAATGGAACTAGCAGCTTTTTGGTGTATGGGGTGACACCCCAGGCATCTGAGCCACCCAGCCAGAGCCAAATCCCCGCCTTTTAATGATATGGCCGCGAATAATCAAAGAAGACTTCCTTATACTTTCTATAGCCTTTTCAGTTCATCCCAACGTTCTCAGTGTGATAGATGGCAGACCTTATGGTGGAGATAAGGAACGTGAGATCTCAGGGAAAAGTCAGGGGATCATTTAAGGCTATTTAGTGCAACGGTGAAGAAAGCGGAACAGGACTGAAGGGACATTACAGGGGCAGTTTTATGCCTGGGAACCTATTCTGATCGTTATCTTTTCAAGAGCCTTGGCGGGTCCTAAAAAATTCTGTGAGAAAGAAGATTCTCTTCAACTTCTACACTGTCATAAGAACCTATAACATTTGCAGGATTTTAGCTATTTTACAATAAGCAAAGCACCTTGCTCCTGTGAGGCAGTCAATGATGCTTGAATTGCATTAAGCAGTGTACACAGACACAATAGGCTGACAGCAAGCTTCACTCAGGCTGTGAAATTCTAAAGTGAGTATTGTCTATTAACATTGTTGCTTGGATTTATTTTTTCAGATATGTAAAATTACACCCTGTTGAGGTATAATATGTGAATTGTATATTATGTGTATAGATGAAAACTCTTCTTTCATTGAACTCTCTTGATTTTATTAGTTCCATTAAATCTTTAAAATAACTTGTTCAACAAAATGATTTTGTGGATCTAAAATCGGGAATTATGTAATATGATAGAAAATACATAATAGACTAACACAGTTAAGTGAGCATATCTGAGTGTCTTTTCAATTAATCAGAGACCGTCAAACTTACAAATTATGCACCAGTTTTACTATCTAACCTTACCAAACTAAAATAGAAAATAAACAAGTAGTTTATCCTTCCCTTTTTGCCAGTTGAAATAAGAAAAAATTCATTTTAAATTTCTACTAAAAACTAAGAATTATTCACATGTTGGGTAAAAGTTTAAATGTTTAAAGTGTTAAAATTACTCAGCATAATGCTTTTGATTTACAAATAAAAATTTAAATATATTCTTGATAAACAGCAAAAAATAATATTTATTCTAAGGACTAGGCATTTTGGGATCATTTTTTCAAAATAAAATATGTAAAGACCAATACCTTTCATATAAGCAAAAAAATAAAATAATTCAGGATAAATTAAAATCAGCTTTCCTAGGAGATTCCTACCAAAAATGTGGAAATGTAGATGCTGTATCAATTTAATTATATGCAAAAATGGATAGAATTCAGATATACATAAAATAATTGCACATGTTTTAAGTGGCATCACAGAGATCAGGGTTAATGCATGGAAACCAGTCATACCAAAACTAATTGGTGTAACTGATGTTTTAATGAAGATCTCTAGGAAATTACAACACATCAGTGCTTGACTAGTTTTCCCACACTGATAGAAAGTCTAACCATGATATTTTGGCAACTATGTGGTATTTATTATCAGATTCCATTTATTATCCAAAAGAATAAATAGCTTATGAGCAAAGTTGGGGTAGCAGAAAAGGGTGGTGGGGAAAGGACCTAGTATGTGTACCCAAATTATCTCTAAACTTCATGCCTGAAATAAATTTTTATATTCAGTAATTTAAGTACTATTTTCTTCTCTCTCTCTCTCTCTCTCTCTCTCTCTCTCTCTCTCTCCCCCAAAAAGGGGGGTTTCTGACAGTTTTATTGCTATATTATTTGCTTTACTCTCTTTCAATAGTTTTGGAAGGATAACTTAGTAGCTATTTTTGTTAAACTTAATGGAGGAGTCAGACTTCTGATTTTTATGTAGGAATTTGGGAAAATCATTGAACAGATTATGAGTGATGTTGAGAAGAGACACAAGGTCTTCTGGCTCCTAGTCTAGGGGCCTTTTCCCATTTAAGATCACGTTCATAGCGCATTTCAGAACCCGCATCATGTTAACAGAAAGTATTCAACGCTCTAAAGCTACAGACACATAAAGAGCACGTTGAATGAAGTATATTACATTTTATTGTAACCAATGGAGTCTAGAAACTCTAAAGTAAAACATGAATTTTAATGCATATGTGCCTGTGAAAGGATAATAAAGAACAATGCTGGTTCTCGTTTCATTGGGGTTAGAGAGGGGCCCCCTTTTGTCTCGTAATTTCCCTAATTAGTCTCCGTTGTGTTCCCCTCGAAGTGAGCAGGCCAGGATGGTGTCTGCATTATTGCCATGGGAGGCCAACTTGCTCTAACGGAGCTTTATTAGATACTGCGGCTCTCATTTAGAATCCTATTAAGTTTCCCCTTGGCATTTTCTAAATCAATTAGTTTTAGCCCTACCCTTCTTAATATGCTCCTTTTGGAGGCTCCTCATTTTAGTCCCTAACTCTGGTATTTGTAGTTGCCTTTCCCTTTCCTTTTGGGCAAAGATTTCAATCAATTTTCCCTGCAATACTGCTTTGCTAGCATCCCACAGAGTCATATCTGTGACCTCACCATTATCACCGTCTGCTAAATATTCAGCCCATATGTCTTTGAGCTTTTCCCTAAACTATTGCCGCTGAAGGAAGTAATTATTACTTTACCATCTTAGCACTCCCCTGTTGCTTTTCAAGAGAAATAATTCCACACCCAAGTGAATCATTTCAGGGTCCGAAACTAAAATCTTGTCAATAGAACGGCAACTTTGCCCCCGGTCTCTGGTGGGAATAGCAAAAACGGTCTGGAAAAGGAATGAGTTTATAGAATAAAATGTGAGTTGTGTTGAGGAACATGTGTATTTGTTAAAAATCAATAAAGGTGGTTAGAACATTGTGTGATTGCAAAGTGCTAGAGGGTGATTAAATTTCAGCATCATGAAGTGCAGGAGCATTCTCCATAACTATTAGGGACTTGTTTGGGTAATTTATTTAGATATTTACTTAGTTCATGTTTCTGTTTCTATAAAAGAACGTATAAATTAAAATCACAGCAAGCTTTCAATTCACTTAAAATAAATTTTAAAAAGACTGGAAGGGGATATATAAAATATTAGTTTTAATTTTTAAGTAAGTATGAATAATTTGGGCAACTTTAATTTTCAAATTAATACCTTTTCAACAACAACCATATATTTATGACTAGAAGGAAAATTTAAAAGAAATAATACTTATATACTAGTCTTTTGTGGTAATTGGTGTTTTGTGAGAGTCACAAACTAAACATTTGCTTATCTTACAGAGTTAAGAAAT
The DNA here is from genome assembly GCF_000147115.1 of Myotis lucifugus. NCBI lineage: Eukaryota > Metazoa > Chordata > Mammalia > Chiroptera > Vespertilionidae > Myotis > Myotis lucifugus. Next base: position 1,606,038 of record NW_005871202.1, on the reverse strand, counting down.
TGAGTCCCATTCTTTGCAACTATATCTCCTATGATTACAGTGAATGCACTGTTTTAGAAATATGTGTTTCTTTTTTTTCTATTAAAATAATGCATTTCCCCAGATAAGGATATGACGCTATCAGTTAACCACACAGGATTGGAAAAATAATAAAGAAATGTTAGAAAAAACAGCATAAAGAAATGCATACAGACCTACATAATATCAGTGATGAGTAAGACCATGGAAATGTGATTTTTACTCTGTAAGAAATTACAATAGGGAGTGTAAAAGGTGAAGAAAATAATCCATTATTCAATAACTCGCTGAATACTAGGCACCATGGTTGTGTAGGAATATGACATTTGAGATGTAGTTTGGAAGAAATGCTTTCCCGTATTTCAAAAGCCACTTGTACATTACTACATTCAGATAACTCATAATCTTTTGGTCTGTCAGCCTTTCAAACTTTAAATGGAGATATCTCCCCCATAGAATTCATTGAGCTTAGAGGGATATAGATATAACCGAGATGGGCGTAAACATGCTGCTATTATCGGAGAAGGATCCAATAATGTGTGTGGTGGGGTGCACTGTAATCACCATTCCCCTAGACTCTGAGAGCATGCACAATACTACAAGAAAACATGGGAGTGTTAAGTGACTTAATCGCCTCTCTGCCTACAGTGTGTCCAAGTATTTTCAGGATGGACACTTCTACTCAAATTCAATTCTCCTCTTATTTTATTGGCATCCGGAAAGTCGGCATAGAGAGCTTTGGAATCCAAAAATGATTTTGGTTTGTAGGTTTCATAGGTACTGAGAACACAAATAGATGAAACCTACCATTTTACAGATAAAAGCTGAGCAGTGGACATGCTGCTTTTTTTGCATGTCTGCTTCTCCTCTGAGTTCTCATGTTGGTTGTCACGGCCAGAGTCATTGGGGAAGACGGCGGTCAACTAATTCCCCATTCCTGATCCCATCCAAAATTATATCTGCATTGGTCCAGACAAAAACCTAAAATTGCTTTGCCAATGACTTATGAGCATATTTTTCTAAAGTGTATAAAATGGTAGAACTGGACATTATTTTGCCTTCATTCTACAAACACAGACCTTGAAATGTGGAGATGATAGGGAAATGGTACAAAGACTCACAAAGCTAGGAGTATTGCAACTGGAATTCAAATTTGTGGTTAATTTCTCTGTGCTATTTCTCTGATTTCTTTGTGATATTTCCAAATTTAGTATGGAACAACTTACATTAATTTAGGTTAACCCTTGAAATTAATTTAATATTTACTCAATAAGTGTTTAATGAATATATATTAGATAGACAGCTTTAGGAATAATGATTAATTAGTTTATGTTTATAATGAGCTTACAAGAAACCCTTCACTCAAGTAGTCTAAGTACATATTCTCATTAACTTTGAGCAACCATCCTATCTATGAAGTAGATATGATTATTGTTTCTATTTTATAGAAGAAACTTAAGTTTCTATGCTCACAAACTTCTCTAACATCATATAGCTGGCATTCCAATTACAGAACCCATACAATTAATCATTATAGTGTACTACCCTTAAACATAAAATAACACAGCTTCAAAACACATATAGCAAATATTGACTGGACTACAGAAAAAAAATGGACAAATCTGCCATAACACTAACTCTTTTAGTATACATTTTGTTTATAAGAAGTAACTTATACAGAAAACAAGATGTCACCTTCAGTAATTATCTCCCTTCTTGCACTGTAGGCATCTCCAAGTGGAGCTAAGTATGATATTAAATCTGTCTTGTATTTCCCTAGCAAATCTCCTGTATGTCTTTTCTAATAAATTATCTTTGTGTAGAGGATAAAATCCTGAATATTTCAGTACAATTTCTTCATTTCTGTTTATTCTTGGGCAGATAGCTGTGCCCAGTTCAGAGAATTGGGAACAAAGAATTATCAGCAAACAACGGCAATATCATCATGAATTCACCGAACTCAAAGTAAATATGAACATTCAAATTTCAGATAACTCATATTTTGGTATGTCAAACTTTCCAACTTTAAATGGAGATATTTCTCCCACATAATTCACTGAGCTGTACAAGAATATACATATTACCAAGATGGGCATAAACATGCTGCCATTATTGGAGAAGGATCCTTCAATAAGGAAGGGATGCAGACTGGTTTCACATATATTTTGTGTTTTATATAAGATTTCCATTAAGATAAATAATTAATTTTTAACATTTGTAATTTGTTACATATGCGTTCCCATTCTGTGCTTTCATGGATGTCATTATCAGCTATTTCAAAAGCTACCTCTGTCTCATATTATCTCTTCTATATATAGAAAAGCCTAATATACAAATTGTCCCCGTGGGAGTTAGAGCTGGAGACCAGGAGCTCGATCGCTCGCTATGACGTGCGCTGACCACCAGGGGATGGCGCGGAATGAAGGAAGCCCCTGGCAAGCAGCCAGAAGGCCCTGATTGGCCCTGATCACAGGCCAGGCCTAGGGACCCTACCCGTGCATGAATTCCGTGCACTGGGTCTCTAGTAGATATATAAGCATGGAACTCTGTGTTATCCACCCATAAACTTATATGTTCTATCTGATTATATTATTACCACAAATTACTTGAAATGCAGTACTATACAGTGGGGCCTTGACTTACGAGTTTAATTCGTTCCGAGACCGAGCTCCTTAAGGAGCTCGTTAAGGAGCTCGTTAACTCAAATTACTCTGTCAACTCAATGCAAAAAATCGGCTGAGAGACAGCTGGTATCTCAAAAAACTCCTTAGTCGGGACACTCGTAAGTCAAGGCCCCACTGTACCTTCTATTTTCCACAAAGACTGCAGGCTTTGTAGCCACTAGAGTCTTATTATAAATTCATAATGAAAAAAATATTGAAGAAACAAAGAAATATTTCAAAATTTAAAAATGGGAGGGAACATAATCCATCCTCCTGTGTCTAGCAATTCAAATGTAATGAACTTGTCTGTCTCTCATTTTATTTTGATTCCTTGCTTTCCATGTTAGAGAGGTAGGTGAGATGGTTAGGCAAGAGCATTTCTTACCTACATCTTTATATTCCCTTTTTTCTGTTCTACCAAGCAATAGATATAGAAAGTGAGTACAATGACAGAAAATTTGCTGTTATACAGAAAATAAAGTCAGACAAGCATTGCTCTTCCCTTTCCATTTTTAACACATTAACCAAAACTGAACTATAAAGGAAATCTAGGGGTGCCCCCTAGATCACTGCCTTCATCCTGCCCCAGGAGAGTTATTCAACTTGCAAGTGTTTCTACAGCTTTGACACATTGTCCTTAGAAAAGAAGCCCATGTAAACATCTTTATTATCATGCAAAGTGTGAGCAGATTCCAACCACTCTGCTGTCTTTTACACCTATATTAAAAACATTCCAAAGCATGAGAAATAAATGCTCTGGAGAATGAGGGAAGAAAGAACCTCAGCTTTTAAAATATTTATCAGTACATAAAACATTAAAAATCAGTGCTATTTGTACAAGGATGCTTGGCATGCTGTATTATGCAGTTCTAATGCAGTGTCTGAAAAGGGTTAAAGAACCAATTGCAGGGGTCACCGTTGAGATGGGCTCCAGAACACTTTGATGGACAGCATCTCTCCCTAGTGCATTAGATACAGAGGTACAATCACTGAAGCAAAGTTTATCACGGTCATCTATCAGCTGTTCAAACAACCAGGTCTCTTACAATCCTGTCTCGTCCTGATGGACTTGGCTAGTTAAACATCACATCATTCCAGTGCATTAAAAAATGTCAGCCTCCTATCTGGTTAGCTGAGCAAGAGAATGAGGTTTTGAGGCAGCACATGCCATGCGACTGAGAATAACAAAATATTTATCTACATTCTTCTTACTGAGGAAATAAGGCAAGTTCATGAAGTCAGGATGGTCAGATTTCTTATGTTCAACTAAAAAAGAGTGGAACAATGCTGAAGATAACTTTAAGACTAAAAACATGATCAAGTCAAACAGAAAAACTCCAACAAGGTAAGACACTCAGTTAGACAGTAAATGAGGAATAAAAAGGAATTCACATTGACTGACACTCTGTTGAAAAAATTAAGGTAAGATTTTATTGATTGTGTATTTCAATAGTTGTGAGATACAAGTAATTTCCAGCTAGAACATGTAAAAGTTTACCTCTTTTGATGATTCAGTCCAAAGAGTTGGGCAATTATTATCTTGTGGAATTTATCTGTTTCCATCCCAACATTTCAGTTAATATTTATTAGGCCTCTCATGCAGGGCTAATCATTAGATTCAAATCTATTAGCCCTAAAAAAAAATCCCTCTCAAGAAGGCATTTTATTATTCCTATTTCACTGATGAGGAAATTGAGATATATTGAAGTAATTTGCTTGAGGTTAAACAACTAGAAAATATCAGAGCTAGGATTTAAACCTAAATACTCTGACACCAAAATTACCTTTTGTGAAAAGTATTTTAAGTTCTTATCAAATGCTAGTTTATATTGGCCATAAGTTCTTTGTTTCTTATATCCTCTGAGACTCCTCATGGGTATGTTTCCCCCACACGTAGCCAATGCATCTTTTTAGAATATCCTAAGAATTGACGTATGATGAGAGTACAACATCATTACATGTGCATTTTTAACACCCTAGTGAAAAATAGGAGCATTTTAGTACAGGGATTCCTGCTTCCCTACTCGTTTTCTCCTTAAGTATAACTTATCCCTAAAGTCATGATCTGAATCTGAGAATGGAGACTGAAGGCTATGATTTGATAGGCTTGGTCCCTTTCTTGCTTCTCTCATAATTATGATGTAGTTCAACTTCAATTAATATTTAGTAAGGTGCTTTATGTACTTGAGGTTCTGCTGGATTTTATAGATTCAATGACCCACATTTAAAACCTAGGACAGGTCAATAGAGCTGCTAGTTAAAGTAAACCAGCACGCAGAATTCTCATCACAGCTGTATGGGCCAAAACCAAATACAGGGTGGGCACAAGTAGGTTTACAGTTGTTTGTAGGAATATAATACAATAATGGATAAATAATAATACAAGAATAAACTCTGTTTCATGTACTCATAACTGTAAACCTACTTTGGCCTCAACTTGTATTTTCTCCCTTACCTGGACCCCTTTTATTCATGATGGGCAGCAAAAGAGATAACTTCATTTCTTGGTACATGCCTACATATAAAGATTCCACAAGTAATACTACAGAAATCAAATAACTCCAAACTCTCAGTTGCCATAGAGCTGTGGAATGGAATTGACCTATATCTGAAGGGAAATTAAGAAGAGTATATAGCATGTGTGAATGTTGAATGCCCTCAGATATCAGTGGGAGCTCTGTGGGGTGTGGAACAAGATGAGAATTCATTGCAACTGTACCAATAATGTGTAGTCTCTCATTACACACTAAGGAATGTCTTGGAAATGGTACCTGATCCTGGTTACAGGTGTTTTTCACAATATAATGAAAGTGTATATATCAAAAACTGCTGATTTTATAAGATGTGTGAAGAAAGATAAATAACAGAACCTGTGTTTAGAGATAACAGAATAGTGAACACTGGTTTTTAATATGAACATAGAATATAAAAGTATGATTGAAGATATTATCATAATGGATTTGCTTATCCATAGTCAATAAAAAACACAAAATAAAAATATATAAATATTGAGTATTTATGTGTTAAATGCTAAACTATATGGGGTCTTCCAATAAAAGATTTTCAAGGTGAATAAATTCTGCCTCTTATGATAAACATAAGTTCTAACATTAAGAATTATAAAACTATATTCAAAGATAGTCTCTGGATATAAATCCCCAAATTTAATCATTATGTCAATGAAGAATTATTAGGGAAGTATTGGTGAACACTTTTATTATAATTTGAATCTCATAAACAATAAAGAAGGGGAATTTTCAAAGAAAAGATTTTGAGTACACATAGTACCAGAAATCCGATGTATTTATTTTCTTGTAAAACAAATATTAAATGTCATCTGGAAATATGGCCAGACTCAGATTAAAGAAAGTCATTAGCTTTAAGTATAGAAATTAGTGCACGAGCACTGTAACACTCATATTTGCTATTTCACCTTAAAATTCTGAGGAATATTTTAAAATATGAATTAGATTCTTTTTATTCAGAAATTTACAAATTATATTTCGTTGGCTATATTATATTTATTATTTCTTCCATACATACTTTCTTTTCTATTAATTAGTTAGCCCTTAATAAACATTAATAAAATCATATTTACAAATTCAACAACAGATAACAACATGGATTTTACCTCTATTTTAAGTTACCTAAAAACAAAATTTATGAATCAAGATTTAGACATTTTTCACCAAGATTTTTTACCTCAAGTAAAAGAAGAAAATGGAAACTATATATAGTTGTAATTTCTTACCTAATAATAATGATTTCATTAATAATAATTATTATTTGCAGCATTTATTATGTCTGACCACACACCAAATATTGTGATAAGTTCATTAAATTTCTGCAGCATGAGTTGACTCTCTTGTATCAGGGGAGAATTTTTGCTAAGACTAGCAGAGACCCTACCTCAAATTATTTCCCCAATAAGGAAAATGATAGTTTTATAAGAAATCTGGAGATAGATGGTTTTAGAGTTGCCTCAATAATGTAATGAAGGACTCAGTTCTTTCCATCTCTCTACCCACCATCCTAGGTAGGAGTTGGGTTGAAAGGAGGCCTCAGATGGAACTATCTTCAAGTTGGCTCATGTTATAGTTGAATTATGTTCTTCAAAAAGATATGCTGCCCTGACCAGTATGTTCAATGGTTACAGCATCAGCCTACCCAGGTTCATTCCAGGTCAAGGGCTCATACCTAAGTTGCAGGTTAAATCCCTGGTCCCAGTTGGGGCGCTTGTGGGAAGCAACCAATAGATGTATCTTTCTGACATAGATATTTTTCTCTTTCTGTTTCCCCCATTCCTCCCTCCCTTCTATTCTGTCTGAAAATCAATGGAAAAGTATCCTTGGGAGAGGATTAATACAAAGAAAGGAAAAGAACAGAAAAGAACAAGGGAAGAGGAGGGGAGGGGAGGGGAGGGGAGGGGAGGGGAGGGGAGGGGAGAGGAGGGGAGGGGAGGGAAGAAAATATGCTGAAGTCCTAATCAGCCAAGCTTGTGAAGGTGAGCTTATTTGGAAATAGGGTCTTTGGTGGTGAAGGCCTGGGACAGGGGCAGGGCCAAGCTAGAAGAGGTCAAGGGGGGGAAAGGGGACATATCTAATACCTTCAACAATAAAGATTTTTTAAAAAGAAAGGAAGAAATAGGGTCTCTGAGATCATTAGGTGTTTGCCCTGGTGAAACATGACTGGTGTCCTCATAAAAAGAGAGAAGACATATAAGAGGAAAATGCCATGTGCAGACAGACACATGGGGAGAAGGCAAACAGGAAGACAGAGGCAGAGACTGGAATCATTCTGCCACAAAACAAGAGAGGGCTGAGCTACCAGAAGCTAGAAGAACCAAGGAGGACGCACCCCCTAGAGGACTGAAAGGGAGCCTGGCCCTGCTAGCACTTGGTTTGGGATTTTCAGACTTCAGAACTGTGAGAAAATACATTGTTTTTGTTTAAGCCACTCAATTTGTAGTACTTTGTTGGCCATCCCAGGAAACGAATGCAGCTCCTACCCTGATCACAGACAGCTACAGCAGGACCCACCAATCCTAGACGGAGCAGAGAGCAGGCGAAGGGAGAGAGTGATTTCTCCTTGGAGTCTCTCAGGAGGGAAGAAATCGTTGTCAACTTTTATATATAATTCTATTGTAAACCCAACTACAAGCCAATGCCCAATTAGAGGAATGGCATTGCCGTGGTTTGCTAAGGCTAACGGTTTTAGGTAGAGTGGTTATTAAAATATCAACCACCATAAATATTACTGCTTTCATTATGCTCATATTACCAATGAGGGAACTTCTGCCTTGCAAATGAAGTCATCACAATACAGTTGTGAAGCCTGGGTTTGAGGCCAGGATAATTCCCCACATCACAGAGTAGGTTAGTAAACCTATGAATTAGTGCTTGGTTTATATAGTTATGGCATGTAGTCCTGTTTTTTATAACTTATCACAATGACCTGTACTTTCTTTCACTTTGTTCATCTTAAAGGGATTGAACATGAACAGTTATTATTTTGTATGAAACTTATTGAATTTCCTACATTAAATTCAGTTCTGCCCTATGCTTCTGGGAGTGATCAGCTGTTTCCATAGGCAAGTACCACAGCCTTAATTTATAGGAACAGTGCCCTAGTTGAGGAAAATGAATGGCAGGAGCAAAGTAAAAAGGAGATGGTGAATTAGAAGTGAAGTGAGAGAGAATTAGAGACAATCTACCCTAGCAAGTGGGAGGGTGAATAGGACCTAAAGGCTGAATAGGAGAAAGAGACAGAGGGAGATAAGAGAAAGAACAGAAAGACAGAGAGAAGTAGGGATCAATTAAAATTATTATTAAGCTAATGACTTTTTTTTATAAAGCCACTATATTATAAAATACATATTTTTCAGTCATAAGTTAAATGATGCATTGGTTTTGGAAAATAGCTAGAGTGCTTCTATGAAGGATTTATTTAAAGTTTTATTTGAATACTAGAAATTTGTGCAATCATGGGGGGTCCCTCAGCCTGGCCTGTACCCTCTCGCAGTCTGTGAGCACTCGGGGATGTCTGACTGATGACTTAGGCCCACTCCATGGGGAGCAGGCCTAAGTTGGCAGTCAGATATCCTTAGTGCTGCATCAGAGGTGGGAGAGGCTCCCGCCACTGCCTCTGCGCTCACCAGCTGTGAGCCTGGCTTCTGGCTGAGTGGCATTCCCCCTAGGGGAGTGCAGTGAGCACCAGCAGGCAGTTCCTGCATTGAGCATTTGCCCTCTGGTGGTCAATGTGTGTCATAGCGACCAGTCGTTCTGCCATTTGGTCGATTTGCATGTTAGCCTTTTATTATATAGGATATATCAAGAAACCTGGAAATATGACATAAACACCTTCATTGTCCATGATATGTACTTCACTCACCTTTCCAGCTTGAAAAGCACAGCTGTTGATCGTCATATCTACAGGTATGCACATGTATTTGTGTATATGTGTGTTTGTGTGTGTATTTAAACAATGATTAGAGGTCCATAGTAGAGAATTTCAATACTGTAAAATGACCACACCAGTCTTACAGTAGCCCAGTAATACTGTCTGCCTACTGAGAACCCATTACACAGATAGCCCTATCTTGGTTTTTATTTAATTACTAGAGGCCCAGTGCATGAAAATTCATGCACTGGAGGAGGGGTCCCTCAGCCCAGCCTGCCCCCTCTCACAGTCTGGAGCCCTCAGGGGTGGGAGGCAACCCGGCGATCAGGGGAAGGCGACGCCCATCACACCTCTGCTGCTGCCACTGCCGGAAGCACAAGCCTCGGCTGGCCCTGGTTACCTGAACCTCGGGCGGCCCTGGGGCATCTGGGGGGCCTGAGAGGACTGGGGGACTCTGGGAGGCAGGTGCGCAGCGTGGGCCCTGGTTTTGCTGCACCTGCCACCCCGGCGGGGCTGAGGGGGACTGGGGCGCCACCATCTTGTGGCTGTGGGCGCCACCATTCTTTGAGGGCGAGGGCAGTCAATTAGCATATTCCGTCCTTATTGGCTGTGGGTGCCGCCATCTTTGGGGGCAGGGAAGTCAATTAGCATATCCCTTCCTATTGGCTGTGGGCACTGTCATTTTTGAGGGCGGGTCAGTCAATTAGCATATTCCCTTCTTATTGGCTGTGGGCACTGCCATCTTTGTGATGGCATGAGGGTCAATTAGCATATTCCTTCTTTATTAGATAGGATATTTACCCTACTTCCCTAATTTAATCAAAACCTCCCTTCCTATATCTCCACCCACCACTTAGAAAAATTCTAATAAATTTAACTATACCAAAGAGCTTATACAACTGCTGATGTCTTCATATCATAACGAGGAAGAAGAGCCTATTTTGATGGGAGAATATGTGTAAGGTAATGATTCTCTAACAGAGGAATGAGGGTATCAGAAAAAAAGCTGAGGCCACATGACACACAAAACCATGAATATTGATTGACTCCCATCTGGGACAAGTCCAACTCAGCTGATACATTTTCAATCATTTATTCATGTTGCAAAATTTTTAGAACCAAGAATATCTTGGCAGCTACATGTTCTATATGATTATTAATCTGATCCATTTCAAACTGCATCAATAAAAAGAAATGAAATAGCCCTAACCAGTTTGGCTCAGTGGATAGAGCATCGACCTGCGGACTCAAGGGTCCCGGGTTTGATTCTGGTCAAGGGCATGTACCTTGGTTGTGGGCACATCCCCAGTGGGGGATGTGCAGGAGGCAGCTGATCGATGTTTCTCTCTCATCAATGTTTCTAACTCTCTATCCCTCTCCCTTCCTCTCTGTAAAAAATCAACAAAATATATTTTAAAAAAAGAAATGAAATAAAAATGAAAAGAATGGCAAAATTTACTTTAAACAATTTGTCCTAAGACTGGCCATATTAACAATGACAATCATTCCTCTCAAAATGAAACTGAGAGTCAATATTTACATGTCATTCCATATTCATGCCCCATATTGTAAACATGACTTGAACAATCTCATTCTCATTTCAAAAATGAAGAGAAGCTCACGATTTGTCTGAAGCAAGTAAATTTGCTAAAATGAATATTTTAGAATCCGGAATTTGGTGCTTTGCTTAGTGGTCCATGAAATACAAAATAATTAATTTAGAGATTATGCATGGCCGTGGAGCTGAATTCAGAATGATCGTATTTCAAAACTGAATGTCTGAATCAGGCAATGCTATCTCTAACATAGTGTCTAGTTAGTATTCTGCTGTGGACATCACATTATAGAGATCAATGCAGTCATATGATTCCTGTCATCAACAAGTTTCATAATTCTGTCTTTATATCCATAGAGATATAGGGATGTGCTTATATAAAACCTTTCCATTTTCCTCTACATAAAGTAAATTTCTTACATAATTTATAAAATATCGATTTTTGTATGTATCAAGTGTAATTTGTGATATTTATATTTTATATTTAGGGAAAACTGGCTATATGTAATTGACAAATTTAAATGATAAAACATCCTGATTTTAATCATCTTTTAAAAAATTACTCTTTTGTACATTGAGGTCTTGCTTTTGGTTTATGTCATCAGTTTGACTCAAATAAACTGTTAGAAAAATTCTCACAAAAAATGTAATTAATGTCCAAACTTATGGTCTTGTTTTCTTAAGCAGAGTTCATCAGTAATAATCATTTCTTTTGAAACCTTAGAATTTTCTTTATTTAGGAGCAAACTTCCCACCTTAATGAAGTGTAAGGACAAATTCAGGACCTAGGGGGCCATACAGAGTGGAGCTGCCGGCCACCTTCCCCTCCAGAGTGTCTGCGTGTGCCTGGCTTTATTGCAGCCATGTGCCTGAATTTTTACTTCTGGTTTTCACTCTCCTATTTGCTATTGGGCTGTAAATTGTGCTTCATTCTTTCTTATATCCATTAATCTGATTTGTTTTCCATGCTCAAACACAGCCGCCCTTTACAACAAGCTCAACTTGGGTAAGTCAGTTCCCCTTGCAATTTGGGCAAGTCGGGCAGAGTGGGTGAGAGGAATGAATGGCGTCTGGGACATGAAAAGCTCCTGCCTACAGTGTCAATGGCATTTGTATTGACTTCCCAAAGGCTTTCCTCACTAGTCACATCTACCCTCCCAGGTCAATGAAATTGCCAATGGTTTCAAAATATTACTGTATTTTGACTTTATATAACCACTATTATATCCGAGGACTCTCACCACCCCTCACTCAAGGCAAGTAATAAACCCTGGTGTGTAGGTTCATTTACTTCATGAGGAGAGCATGAATGGAAAGATGACTTTCCCAGTTATTAAATAGCACAGATACACAGAGTTCAAGACCTGAGACCATGTTACTAAATCAAGTATTAGACATTTGATATCCCCTGATAGTTCCCAAACCTGTGACGAAGAATACTTTCAAAGATTGTTATTGAACAATTGAACAAATGAAAACCCACTCCAGGTGAAAAAAATGTTTAAAAAAAGCAAACAATTTCTAGCCCTGAACCCCACCAGTATTCACTTATCCAATACACATATGTGCCTACGTGTCTAGAGGGAATAGGGGACAAAGGAAATTTGCTACCCTGCTCTTTTTCTGATGATGAATCTTTATAACTGTTCTGGCGATGCATCTACTGGTAAGTGTCTTTTATGTAGCTGCATGAAAAATCAATTCTCTTCCCTGAAAACTCCTTTATAAATGTAGATTCCTCGGCTTTAACTCAGAACTATTAGATCAATCTTTTGAGAATTCTGCACTTTTAAACTAGTTTTCCCTGTGATTCTCATGTATATAAAATTTGAGAATTACAACTTTATGACTGGCCTTACTGTTTTTGGATTTTATTTGTGTCAAATCATTAGAGCGTAAAGCAATGCCCGACACCCTACACAAGTTCTTCAATGCAACTCATGCTAAATAGGCAAGGTTTCCTCCTATTTATTCATCACAGCAGAGAACAGGGCATGTCTCTCTGTATGACAAACTCCTCCAATCCATATTTATTGACCATCTGCTCTGTGTTCGGGAATAACACAGTATGCTACTGTGTGCTGGGAATAGAACAGTGAGCACAGCAGACCCTGATTGGCTCTAACAGGACTATTATTTCTGTGATGCTGAAAAAAATTATATGAACACACACAGGTTTTCATTCAGAGAATTACATTTTACCCGGTTAAATGATATGACAGTTGAAAGACCTCCAAATCAATGAGGATGAGTTTACTCAGAATATGTAAGAGGTTCTATGGAACCAAGCCTGTGAGTGGAATCTTGGCCTCATGAATGCAAAGACTACTATGTAAGTATGGAAGTTGAGGTTTGATATTTCTATCTGACAAATATATATATTTTTATCCCCAGAAAAGCATTCGGTCCCCATTTAAATCCCTTCTGGCATTGAATTAGCAACTTTAGAAAGTTATAGTCATTTAATTACCAGAGATGATAACAGCATTTCAAATTTTTAATCCCAATACAGAGGTAGGCAAAAGTAGATTTACAGTTGCAAGCACATGAAACACCGAGTTTATTCTTGCATTATTATTTATTAACCAGTGTGTTATTTTCCATAAAAACAATGTAAACCTACTTTTGGATTTCCCAGAGAAAATAACAAGAAGGTTCCAATGGGGTTTCCAATTTCAATTTCATAATGATTACAATTACTTGTTCATGTTTGTAAACCTCTCCTCCCATTAATCCTCTGTCCCCTTGTTCAGCACACACACACATGCAATATATTTTTGAAGGTACCTAGCACAACTATATATTTTGCACATCATGTAATATGAATAGAAAGTTACTTGTGTGCTAGAATATTTATACTGTATATATATTTTGTAAATCTGCACAAAAAGCTGTCAATGATATGTGTTTTCACGCTCACTTTACAGATTAAGAAACTCAAAGAGATTGAATAGCTTGTGGAAGGTCAGACATCCGGGCAGTTACACATTCTGGGCTTTGTCTTGTCAAAAGCCTAAGCACTTTCACTGACAGCCACAGGAAGGAGACTGCCCTGAACAAGGACCGATAATGGATCTGTGCCTTCATGGTTTAGGCTACTCTTTCCCACTCTGAGTCTCACATGTTTTACTGTGAAGAAAAAAATTGAGGGGTTTAAAACAAAATGTACTAAGCAACATACACATCATCTTTAACACTACAGCTCATATGCTTATTGAATCAGGGGAATGAATAATGGCTCCCAGATTCCTGATCTGACACATTGCTTTTCTGCCTCATCCTCAAGCAATTCTTGTCCTACCTGTGAAACCTATTCTTGCCAGCTCCCGCCTGTTGCAAGTTCTGTGATTTCTCTAAAGTGTCCCAGACTGTCCGGGATATTTGTTTTAATGGTACCCTGGTAGCCTTGAATGGAAAAGTCCTGAACCAAAGTCATAATCTGTGTCCAGTGTTGAGTACCTTCTCTTTCTTTATAATATCACTAGAGGCCCAGTGCACGAATTCGTGCACCAGTGGGGTCCCTAGGCCTGGCCTGTGAGATCGGGCCGAAATCTGCTTTCTGACATCCCCTGAGGGGTCCCAGATTGTGATAGGGCGCAGGCCAGGCTGAGGGATCCCATGGGTGCACAATTGGGGCTAGGGAGGGACACGGGAGGTTGGGCAGTCAAGGAGGGACCATAGAAGGGCTCCAGGGCGTGTCTGGCCCGTCTCGCTCAGTACTGATCGGCCAGACCCCAGCAGCAAGCTAACCTACTGGTCGGATCATCTGCCTCCTGGTGGTCAGTGCACGTCATAGTGAGCGGTTGAGTGGCCTTAGCATATCATTAGCATATTACACTTTGATTGGTTGAATGAACAACTGGACACTTAGCATATCAGGCTTTTATTATATAGGATTGTCATAGCTTCCTTTTGCATTGTGCTTATAGAACAACATCCATCTCCACATACTCCTTTTAAACAACAATCCTCAGGCAAATATCAGAAGACTTTTTAGCTATCAACAGTCAGATCTTTTTCTTTAAAGAAAAATAACATATATTTACATGCGGGTTTTTTAGAGGCTGTTTTGGCTGTTTAATCATTTGTTTCTTCACCCTTTATTGGAGTCTTGCTATAGCCACATATCCTCCTTTCAGGCCACTGGCATTGCCTTGCTACCTAAAGCTCTGTTTCCTCATACTTTTCTTTCCAAGGATTTTTCAAACTCCTCATCTTTCCACCCTCTGGGAGCTCATGTTATAGTTCCTCCCTAGTATGTGTAATGTCCTCTTTTCTGTATTCATTTTTTCCAGACTTTGGTTCTAGCCACACTGGACCAGTTACTTTATTATCTTTAATGTCTCTGTTAATTTCTTGACATTCTCTCTTCCACCTCCTTTTTATCTTCTATGGATGTCACACAAAATTACTCCTTCTGAAGTGTTTTCTGATTCCTTTCCTGTTTTTAATCTTTCAAGCATTTATAAAAATTTTCCCTGCTGTTTTCTTACTGAAACCCCTCTCACCCCAAGCTTCCCGATAGTTGCCTTCTCTGTTGGTCCAATGCCATCACTTGACATCCATCACCCTTATCCCTTTCTCTCTCTGAAACTCCCTGTCTTGTCTCCCCTCCTCTATATCCCGAGAGGACCCCCCACCCACACTGGCCTTCCTGTGGCAGATGGTACCACTTTCTTATTTATCTTCCCCTTTTACTTGGAACCCTTGAGTGAGCCCAGCTGTGCCTTCCTCACTTTTGTTAGGAATATGCTTAACCTGTTAGGACAGGGACGGCCCTTTTATGTGTGATTCCCTTTCTTCAGGAAGCACTGCTGTGCCCTTGTTCTCCTCAACTAAAGTAATGTTTCCTGCCACGTGTTCATTTCATTTAAATGGTCTGTGGAGTCACAGACATAGCACGGAGGATGCCTATGCCAGCCGAGTTCCTTCTTGGAGTCTAACTTGCTAACCTCATTCTGACTTCGCCAGTTTTATTTTAGCTTTAATGCTATTCTATTTAAAATCCTAAATTCAATTATTGATTTAACTAAAAATATTACAATTGGAAAAAGATTACAAATGAGACTGCTCAGTGTTCCACATTCACTGCTGTGCTGCAGAAAATAAATGCGTATCTTCCTCCTTGACTTGCTAAATAGAATGGCACCACTTCCCCCGTACTTCTCGTTCCTTTTCTCTTGGTGTTGCCTCTCAAGTCAATTCCATCTTCCTACTGCTCTGAAGCTACACAACAACTCTATGACTCTATTCTTCTATTGACTTGTTTAATGGGATCTGAATTAAAGATAATGTACCCTTGTAGGTCATTGTAACTGAATTAATGCTCAGGGTTTTCCATACACTACCTTGTCGCAAAGCTATGCTCATCCTTTCTGAAGGAGAAACATACATATTCTCTCTCTCTCTCTCTCTCTCTCTCTCTCTCTCTCTCTCGTTTAAATATACTTATATAGTCTTAGAGTAATAGCATATTAAAGTAGTATGCTTAGCTAAAGATTACAAAGTTGAATTTTCTCTTCCTCCATTCAGTTCACGTATGAAGATTTTTCTTTCAAAATAAATTTAGACCTTCCTCCTGTCTTTATGAAATCATAAAAAGAAAACCAAATAAACAAACCAACTTTGTTTTCTATTTCTTCTTTCTTTCTCATAGTAATATTTTGAATTTTTTTCATTTTATTTTAAACAAATCCCTCCTTAGTTTTGATGGGGCTATAGAAAGGAAAATATATTGATTCTGTTCTGTACAAATTCTGCATCTCTATTTCTTATCTGACATGCAATATGTTTATCTGACAGTTCCTCCACCCTCAACATCATCCTACATTATACAACACAACTCTTGTTCCACTGATTTGACTGGCTACATTCTCTCCTTTCTCAGGTAACATCACAGCCATAGGTTCTACACTGTATTGTTCTCACCACATTCAGGATATTCTTTTTAAAATATATATATATATATATATTTTATTGAATTCAGAGAGGAAAGGAGAGAGAAATTGATAGATAGAAACATCAAAACATCAATGATGAGAGACACTGGGGATTGAGCCAGCAACTCGGGCACGTGTCCTGGCCGGGAATTGAACCATGACCTTCTGGCTCACTAGAAAATCAGTGAAAATGCACTGGTAGATCCTAGTACTTTGGATATGTCCAGAATTTTAGATCCTTGATACCACTGAAGATTCTCACAATTCTACTCTCTACCCTGTGCAATGAATGTAAATTACTAAGCTATACATACAGTTCTGTGTATGTGTTCCGAAAAATGAGAGGAAAGAATGGTATAGTAAACCTACATGATTTTATTGACATTCTGGCAAATTACCAAAGAGTTGATTCAAAATTCTATTTCAGAATAATAAATAATCCCAACTACATAGTTTTCCTTCATATGTACAAGGGCTAAAATACATATTTTATTTTGTTTTGTTTTTTAAGTATTAGGGACTAGTATTTTTAGTTTGTAGTTTGGGGGACTGTTTGAACAATTTTCCATTAAATATATATTAAAAGTTAAATATATAATAACTCAATTCCATGTAATTCAATAAGTGAAGTACAGCTCATATCAATTAAATGCCAACTTCAAGCCTGGGGATATTTTGAACATTTTGTATGTCCCACTTTATTGAACCAATACAATGGCTCCATGATGTAGGTTCTATTATTGTCTTCATTAACAAATGAAGAAAATTAGAATAAAAATAGTATCAACTTGACTAGGGATATACAGTAAATCCTGGTAGAGCTAGAATCCAAACCCAGGGAATCTGGTGACTCTTAACCACCAAAGAGCTATATTGCATTACAGATTTTTCTATACTGCCACCCGTATGTAAAGTATGCTATTGCAAAGTTTCCTTTGATATCAGAAATACTTTCTAGCATAAGGCCCAAAGGTGTTTTGTTTGTTTGCTTGCTTATTAATTTGTTGTGGGTTTTTTTTTTGTGGTGTTTTTGTTCTTATTCATTATTATGTTTTTAAGAAGATTCACGGATTTTCAAAAGTGTGGCTCTGCCTGGTGGGCAGGTCTTATGCAAAAATTAAGCTCTTAAAGGACAGCAATTAGAGTTAGAATTTCAGCTTCTAAAATTAACATGACAATCGTTTGTTGGTTTGAATCAGTGTGTATTGTTTGTGCAACTACAATCTGTATCAAATGTAATCAAGACACAGAAACATAATAGGGTAATAGCTTACAAGAACATCAGATAATACCTTGTTCTGAATCCTGAAGGAACTACCATCTGTTCACTATTTTTAAATGGCGGAAACCTGATAAGTGTTTGCTATATAACAACGGCATGCAGAAAAGTAAGATAGAAAAACAAAGGAGTCATACACAGAGATTGGAACATATTTGAAAGAATTATGTTTGAAAGGAACAGAAAACCAGATTTAAGTAAGATAAGAATCAATTACAAGACACAAGACTTTCTTAAGAAATCATAACATGAAAAATTGCAAATGCCTTATTTTGGACTCCATACTGAAAAATTAAATTTAACAAATATTTTGGAATGTGTTAGTAGAGATTAATAAAATCTTTAATTTGGGGGGTTTGTTTCTAGTATCTGAGTAATAACTAGCAAAATGTACTCAACAATCAAAGCTATTACACATTTATTTAAAAGTGCATTGAGCATCTATTTTGTGTGAAGCAACATACAAAATATACTGTACTATTATTATCTAAAAACTCCTATAGATTTTGGTAGAAGACCTCTTGACATTACAGAGAAAAATAAAAAGAAGATAGAATTTTATGCACAAATCCTTACAACCACCATTAACAATCTCTACTCTGATAAAAACCTTGAGTTACTACAGTTGAGTGCCCTAAAGCTATTTATCATAGCAATTAATGTAATCCTGTATGCTTGTTGGGGACTGATAATGCTGGACTCTCCTTCCTTGAAAGTACTAATGAACAATAAAATGACTCATTTGATTGAATTTGTCAGACAATATGTAACACGTATCAGGAACAGACCTCAAGTCTTGATTATAAAAAGGGCATCTGCAAAAAAAAAATGATGGGTGTCTCGGCACTGCTATTACCATCAGACCAGGATTTCATATCAAAGATCAGTCTTTCAGAAAACACTTCTAGACGTAACATCATTTGAAAAGGCATAGCTATTCTGATGGCATAGTGAGGCTACTGCTAGTCTAATCCTCAATGAGCAATTAACCCTGGCTGTGTGCAATGAAACTAAACCATATATGGCTGAATGAAGTCAAATACCTTTATCCTAGATTTTTTTTTTCCAAAATAGGAGCATATTGGGCCTTTTGTGGAAGACTGTGGCCTACTTTTACCTTCATGGTCATCCTTTAATATCCAAATAAATGCTGGTGATCCCTGAGCTATTTGGAAACTTTGCCAACAGTGGAAGGTAGATCATGACTTCTTAAAGAGGCAGTGCTCTCCCCAGGACATGAACTATTGCATGTGTGACGGTGAAACTCTGGAGCCTAGATTAGTAGGCTGCTGTTAGGCTGTCATTACTTGTCCAGCCTTCGGGTTTTAGGAAAAAGGCCGTCGTATTCTTCTAGTAGAACTTCACATACTCGGTACAAACTCCACAGGAGCACGTTACTTTTGCACAGTAGTGAACTGAGAGAATTACATAGAAAAATGTTTGGCGAATTTTATGCTCAAGTAGAATACAATTAAGATCGCAGAGATTTCCAAATAAGACCACCTTTTGTAGGGAAAATCAGTTCAAGTGAGGAATTCTGAAGAAACGTCCATCCACCTCGGTAGGCTTTAAGGTTGGGAGCTATAAATCACTGAGGGCTTTGTTCCTTTCCCCCAGGGTGGAAACTAAGGCTGTCCTTGGTCTGGACAGTTACATGTGCCTTGGAGCAAATCCAGTAGCAGGAGATAAGCCCTTCACGAACTGAGGTAATTATGCTTATTTCTTTTGGAATGAACTTCTTTCCCACTTTCATTACGTGTTTATTGAAATCAAGTATAATTACTTAAGGTTTCTTTTCCTTGCCAACCAGCAATTTCTTGGTGGTGTTTTGCACTGGCGTTTGCATCTGCATGATGATTTCAAGAGTCGAGTATTAACTGTTATCATATGATTAAATACCTGGTTTCCATATACTTTAATATACTAAAAATAATATACTAAAAATAACTGCCAGAATGGTTACACTTAATTTCCTGTTACCACATCCTAACTTATTTAAAGACAGGAAAAAAAACAGTGTTAAATAATGTTGAATATATGCTCTTCTGACTATATTTGATGGTATCTCTGCTTAAAGTAACAACCCTCATGCCATGCAGATTTGCTAAACAATGATAAAAGGACAATCTGTGTTCTCAGTGTGTAGAGTATTCACCTTACAAACCTGATTATTAATTAATGGAAGGACACGATACATGATTTAAACATTTGCATTTATAGAAGGTTGTCTTTCAATGAGAATAGAACTTTTATAAAGAAATGAGTTGTGCTATTTTGAATGCCTTCAGAGGAGGAGTAATACTTTTCTAAATATGAAAATAATGTTAATTGTTGGGCTTTTCCTTGCACAATCGTTTCCTGCCCAAGGGCAAGTGTGAGACCAAACAGACACAAAGAATCTCAGCAGCATGATTTTAATACCTGGCAGTCACTGCACTTAGCATTCGCATGTCTCAAAGGAAAACCACTACTTTCATGTGTGCCTCCTGCAGCCACCCTGTCAGGGGCGCATCCTCTGGGCTCAGAAAATGCAGCTCATTAAAATGAAGAATTTCTCCTGACTTTGATATTCACAGTTCGCTGGGGACGGACTACCTGGTCACCGAGTTATTTTGTCTGGAAGGGAGTTGCAACACAGCAGACTCTACCTTAATTAAACTGCTTTAATCAAATCCATCAGGCCTCTAACATGTATAGAACACGTTGAATTACGATGCTGATATTCTCGGTATGTATTTTTTACATTGACAAATTTTCCTTATTTAATTGGAGCTGAGCAGAATTCAGAACAATGCTTTCATCTGCTTCAGGAATGTCTTGCCGGAATGCCAGGTACATGCTCCTTGTATTTTGTTGCAAACAATATTGCTGCTTTCAGGTGAGCACCCTTATTTTCCCAGCCCGTACATATTTGTTTTAGAGTCATTATCTGAGAATGGAGGATTTGTCGTTCCAATTTGAATTTTGTAAATAAAACGTCTTGATATTCCACTACTTACCGTTATTACCATATAGTAATTTGAGTAGGAGGGCTTAAAACCTTACAAGTTTTTTTAGGGTTAAGGTAATAATCACATCAATACATTACTTGGGTAGTAATGATTATAATAGAGATATATTAGCTTTGGACTTCTAAATATTTCCTCTGACTAGTTGGCTTCTGTAGCCAAACTAAAACAAAAACAAAAACCAAAAACAAAACACACACACACACACCAAAAACCAACCAACCAAACAAGCAAACAAAAAAACCCTCCCTACACCCCTTTTGTGCTTCCTGAGAAATTTCTGTTCTGTCTTTTCCTGGCTGTGAATAAGTTTGGCTCTGTTGGCTTTTGTCACTAAAGGACTTTGTGATTCCTTCTACATTCCAGCAAAGAAAATGGGATTTCTCTGGCAAAATTCAGTGATCCCTACAATTCTCACTTTGTATATAAATCTTAGTTTATAAAATAACAGCTAAAGAGTTTTACACAAGTATCCTCTTTTTTATTTTAAGTAACCCTTAAGTAATCACAGGACTATAAACATAAGAAACAGAGAGGCCTTAAATTTTTGGAAATAACCTGATGTTAATAGAAGAAAGGTTAATGTTATCAAAAGTACAACAGATATCTGTTTTGCACATCATGAACTTCTTGTTTACAGGAAACAACCTGTGAAGCCGTCATTCATCTCAATGAAGTTATTGCACTTGTATTTAATCTATTGCAGATACTGACATAGTATAACAAGACGCCCATGACCTATTGGAAGTGTTCTGGAAACGTTAGAAAAATTATCAGTGAAGGTGAGTACTGCGAGATAAGGTAATCAAAAAAGATCAGTACAAAAGCGTTGAATACCATGTTCAGGATTCTATAATTTTAAGCTATATACAGCCATTGACCATTTCTGAGTAGCAGAGTGACATAATTTAAATAGTTTCAGGAGCAATAATTGGGTTATGGTGAACAGAATGGACCAGAGTATTTTAAAATTACAGACAAAGAACATGAATTAGACAGACCTATAACCTGACATGAGGTGACACAGCCTATATTAGAGTTAGAATAGGAGAATGGGCAGAGGCAGAAGATATTTTGAAGAAAAGAAAAAGGGAACCTAAACCTTTGGAAGTGCAGAACTAGAGATCTGGAGACTGACGGTGACGGGGAAAAATTGGATGTTAGAAGTGAGGAGTCACAGGAAAATAGGAGGATAGTGTAGGAAAAGGAGTTCAGTTTTGAATTCTGGAACTATTACACGTGGGGTAGGTAGGAAGAAGAAACATATATAAATAAGGAGAGAGACAGTTGTTAATAAAAGTAGGAGGAAAACTAGGAAATGTAGCAGCCTCATTATGACCAATAAAGGAATAAGCTTCGGTGGAAAAGCTTATCAAAAGGGCAAATACTAGTGAAGACAAGGAAAATCGATGCTGGAAATGACCAAAGACCTTGGAAATATAGATGCCGTGGGTAATGTTAGTGGGTAAAATTTTAAGGAGTGGGGGGGGGGTGTCAAATGCAAAATTACAAATTTAGGGAGTAGTGGGCAATAAGGAAGTACAGCTAAGGTTATAGGTCCCTCTGAGAGTGGTGGGAAGTGAGAGGTAGAGCAAGAGTTGTAGAATGAAATGAAGAACTTTTTTCCTTTTATGTAAAGGATCTAAGTTTATTAGGAGAGAAAAAGGAAACAAAATGTAATGAATGAGAGATGGATGCTGGTGAGTTAGTGGAGAAGGGGGTAGACAGAATGGGGTGTGCTTTGCATTATCTTTCCTTCTTCAGGTTGGCTAGCCATGCCATATGGGGGGAACACCTTTCATGCTGAACAACCATTTTCATCATTTTACCATATGGGTATCATTGATTTAGAAATATTTTAGCACTGACCATCTCCATGTTAAATCCGCATGAGTCATAGTATATTGAAATATATTGTTAAGGTGTGTAAACCTGAACAGATGTTTCTGCCAGATTTTTTTTCAAAATTTCTGTAAAATGAAAGTATCACCAGGAATAATAAAAAATTTATTGAGGTGCATGGAGGAACACTTTTACAGTACTTAAAATAACAAATGACATTCTTTCTGAATGTATAATTTTATCAGGAACCACAGAGAAATAAAATTACTTTTGCATGCATGGAATCACTTAGAAAGCTTCTGAAAATTAATACGATGGTCAGTTCAATGTTAATGATGTAACTTTCAGGTATTCTTGAAAACTCACAGGGGAACAGTCCCTAAGCCTGAGCAGCCTTATAAGAAGGCCCAGTAGTTATAGACTATGAGGATAGATAGGATATGTTGTTTGTGTCTGGCACCCTTTGAGGAAGACCTATGACAGGTTCAGATTACAATTCATTTACTTCCCAGGAGTTATTTTCTCCTGGGTGCAAGGGAAGTGGTATTTGAGATTTTCTATAACCTCTCCTTGATCTCAGTGAACTCAGTGAACCACGCTTCTCCTTTCTAACACCAGCAAGTCAAGCGATCTAAATCATTTAAGCTCATCCTGGGGATACATAAAAGATGTCTACAAGCTATCATTTCTGGGTCCACCGAATTTCCTAACTTCTTTGCCTTTGCCTGCTTCATCACTTCTCACTCTTAGCTTCCCAATTTCACCAATCTAAACACATTTCAGCTCTAATTTCAATCTGGTTTCATACACTCACTATGTTTTGACCTAATATTCTCAATTGATCTTGGCACATCAGCAGGTCACAAACTTATTGTCCACCTTTAAGTTTTACTAGAGGCCCGGTGCACAAAATTCGTGCAAGGGGCTTGGCCCTCGCAGCCCTGGCTTCGTCCGGAAGGTCGTCTGGTCTAATTAGTATATTATGCTTTTATTATTATAGATAGGACACAGAATTAGGTAGAAGGTAAAATAGGGAAAATTAAAATGACAAGTTTGGGACAACCTATTGTCATCTTGTGTCTAGTCAGAGAAGAGGACCAAACAAGACATGCCAAATCAAGGCTTTTTTTTTTTTTTAATAGATCTGTCCATTTACCTGGTATCATTTGAGATCACCTGATTTTCAAGAAGGTGATTGTGACTCAATTGGTGATCAAGTTTTACTTCATCAACAATAACACATCCAAACAAAAATATATCATTTAAATATGGGTAGTGGCGCCTGGCCAGCATGGCTCAGTGGTTGAACATTGACCTATGAACCAAGATATCAAGTTGCGATTCCTGTCAGGACACATACCCAGGTTGTGGGCTCGATCCCCAGTGTGGGGCATGCAGGAGGCAGCTGATCAATGATTCCCTCTCATCACTGATGTTTCTCTCTCCCTCCCTCTCCCTTCTTCTCTGAAATCAATAAAAATATATTAAAATAAATATGCGTAGTGTTGCCTTTAGCTCTCACTTGCCTTCAAAGTTTGTACTTAGTTATACATCAAAAATCATTTTGATAACAGGCTACCATTAATCC
Source organism: Myotis lucifugus (assembly GCF_000147115.1). Classification (NCBI taxonomy): domain Eukaryota; kingdom Metazoa; phylum Chordata; class Mammalia; order Chiroptera; family Vespertilionidae; genus Myotis; species Myotis lucifugus. The sequence goes on along the minus strand of NW_005871202.1, from coordinate 1,581,747 downwards.
ACACACTTAGAGTAAAAGCAACCAAAACTCAGAAAATGTACGTGATATCCCCAAATGATTTAGACTACAGTGTACTCAGGTTTCAGGTTAGATCTGGATTACTTTTTTTTGCTAGTACAACAAAATAATCTGCAAGTCTCATTTGCAAAATTTATTTAGTATTAATTAATACTAGCTGTAGCAACAGGAAGGGAAAAAAATTTCTAGATTTAAGTGGTTTAACCAAGTAGAAACTTATTTCTTCCCTACTAAGTCTAAAGTGGACGACCTACATTAGTGCATACATCCTTTCTAGAAGGATCAGGAAGCCAGGCTCCAAATCCTTCCATGCTATGGAAGTACAGTCTTGAACATGTGGCCCCGAAGTAAAGAATGTGGACAATCACACATAGGAATTTTTCAGGAGCCAGGGCCAGAACTGGATCACATCATTGTACTTTCATCGTCTATAATTCCACTGTTTTGCAAATGTCACCATGTAGGAACCTGGGAAAGGTTTATCAATGTCCCAGGAATAAGAGGAGCAGATGTGGTGATCAGCTAGTCATTGCTCTCACTAGATTATATATAACTATTTATGTTGCAAACTAGGGGCCCTGTGCATGAATCCGTGCACCTTGAAAGGAAGTGTGGGCCGCGAGGCTACAGTGGGTAGGCACAGGGGCGGGTTTCGGCCCATCCACCCCTCCCCCGGCCAGCCCCTCCCATCACAGCCCCTGGTCCCCTGTCTGCCAGCAGCCCTGCTCCTGACGTGTCCCTGCTCCCACATGCTGACAGCTCCGGCCCCACTCGCACCCACTGATGGTGCAGAGCAATTGGGGCCGGCGCCAGCAGCAGGTGAGAGTGGGGCCGGCGCCAGCAGCGGGTGAGAGTGGCAGCCGCTGTCCCAATTGCCCCTTAGGAGCAGGGGGAATTGAAGAAGCCCTCAGGGATGATCAGGGCCGGCAGCCATTGCTCACACCTGCTGATGGCACCAAGCGATTGGGGCTGCCACTGGGCGCCAGCAATGGGTGTGAGCTGTGGCTCCGGCACCAGCAGTAGATGTGAGCAGGGCCAGCGCCAGCAGCAGGTATGAGCATGGTGCACAGGAGCAAAAAATTTTCAGTAACCACCAGACGCTCGCCCAGATGACAGCCACTGGTGCTCTGCCTTGGTCTGCGCCCCTGCTCACCCACCTTGGCCAATGCCCTCCATGTTCCACGCACGCCCCCTGGTGGTCAGCGCACATCACAGCAACCAGTTGTTCAGTTGTTTGGTTGTTCTTCAGTTTGGTCTATTTGCATATTAGGATTTTATATATATTTAACCTTTTTTTAAAAACTGGAATAGCCAGATGCTTGTGTTTGTTGCTGTTATTAATTACAGGTCCTATGATAGATTTCAAATAATGAATGAGGTCTAGTTTTATTCTATTTCAATTATTTGTTCCTTTCCTATACCTCTACCAAATGCCATACATGCAGGAGGTTTTCAATGTTAGCTAAAGGGCATTGCATTAATAGTAGTAATAATGTACCCAATCTGGGTGTCTACTAAGCTACTGAAAACTCTAGCTTCTGTAATGTCACTAATTCTTAAAAATTCTGATCTGATAAAAATCTTACAAGAGATTATATAAAAATCTTTGTGAAGGACATAAAAAGATAGAGTATTTTATTTAACATACTTTAAACAAAAATCGTTGCTTATATATATTTTTGGAATATAGAATTTAGAGTTTTAACTGACATTTCTGTGTTGAAGCTATAAATTTTGCAGTTACCTGCATGAGATCGTTCTAGTCAGAGGTTAGATGAGATCACCTGGGGAACGTATAGAAATGAGAAAACCAAGAGTTCCACCTCAAGTATCCTATATAATAAAAGCCTAATATGCTAAGTGTCTAGTCGACCAGTAAGCTGTTCAACCAATTAAAGCATAATATGCTAATGATATGCTAAGGCCACTCAACTGCTGGCTATGACATGCACTGACCACCAGGGGGCAGACAATTGACCGGTCAACCAGTAGCTATGATGTGCACTGACCACTGGGGGCAGACGCACCTAGCTTGCTGCTGGGGTCCAACTGATTGGGACTGAGCAAGATAGGCTGGACATGCCCTGGAGCCCTCCCTTAGTCCTTCCCTGGCTGACCAGCCTCCCACATCCCTCCCCAGCCCCAATCATGCACCGGTGGGGTCCCTTGGCCTGGCCTGTGCCCTCTCGAAATCTGGGACCCCTCGGGGGATGTTGGAGAGCCCGTTTAGGCCCGATCCCACAGGCCAGGCCGAGGGACCCCACTGGTGCACACATTCGTGCACTGGGCCTCTAGTTCTTCAATATTTAGCAGTGAACTAGAAAAAGGAGGAAAAGAAGATGGAGGAGGGTTGGAAGAGAAGAATGAGGGGAATAAAACAGATGAGAGTCAGTAAACATGGTGTCAGTAAAGGCCAAAATGTCAAGTTCGGGGGGTTATAATAAACTCCAAACACTGGCATGTTGTGTTAAGTAGGAGATAAGTAGCTAATAAATTCTGAGACAGAGGGAGCAACCTTGACAAGAGCTAGAGTGGTGAGAATAAAAGACATCCTAAAATGTTGCCCTATGTTTTTATGAAGATAGGAATGATTCATGTGAGACAGAGGAATTGCATATTTTATAGAGAGGTGATGTTTGCTAAGTGAATTAAAAAAGCAAGAGTGGCCCAGCAAGTGTTGCTCAGTGGTTGAGTATCGACCTATGAAGCAGAGGTCACAGTCTGATTCTGCGTTGGGGTACAAGCTCGGGTTGGAGGCTCAATCCTCAATTGGAGGCCTGCGGGAGGCAGCCTGCTAATGATTCTCTCTCATTATTGATGTCTCTACCTCTCTTTCCCTGAAATCAATAAAAATGTATTTCAAAAAAAGAAAGCAAGAGTGGATATGAGCCCTGACCAGTTTGGTTCAGTGGCTAGAGCGTCGGCCTGTGGACTGAAGAGTCCCAGGTTCAATTCCGGTCAAGGGCACGTACCTTGGTTGCGGGCACATCCCCAGTAGGGGGTGTGCAGGAGGCAGCTGATCCATGTTTCTCTCTCATGGATGTTTCTAACTCTCTATCCCTCTCCCTTCCTCTCTGTAAAAACCAATAAAATATATATATATATATATATATATATATATATATATATGAAAAAGAGTCGATATGATTCAAAGTAGAAAGACCCATACCCTTTAATCCATTGTGAGAAGGGTGAAGATGGCATGGGTATAAATGCTGTTAGTTGGTACATGTCAATAAATACAAGAAGAACAAACAGGAATTCCTTTCTTTGATCTGGATATAACCATGTTACTCCTAATTATTAATTACTTCACCACTGTAAACACCAGGATAGCAAATGAGAAAGTAGGATCGGAGGACAAAGATTTTGGCATTATTTTATATACTGCTCACAAAGCAAAGCTCTGTTCTAGTCCATGGCTTAAATTTATTCAGCTGCATTTTATTTAATTCAATGTCCTGTAGGGGTCACACCATCAAATATTCTAATAAACTTTTATTGCCAAAGCTTGTCAATTCCATGTCTACTTTTTCAGGAACTGCTACTATCAACTGTCTCAGATCCAATGTCAACTAATGTCAGCATAGTGCCTTCAACATCGTTTTGTGCTAAGTGCTCGGCGGGCGCAGTGCCAATGTAAAAATGTTCGAGCCCTGGGGAATATTTGAATGTTCAAAGTACTCCATTCCCTCACCCCCGTACTCAATCTCACTCAACTTTCACTCAATGGTAAATAAATAAACACTATGTCCTATGTAATGAAATTTTTGCATTTCTTAAGGCAATGTATAATTTAGGTAGCAAATTGTTACAATTAGGAGAGCAATCAGGATGCATACTCCAACTCCCCCAATTGCTCCCTTTAGGTTTACTTTAGACAGAAGACTAATCTTTCTTCTAATAAATTTAAAGTGGTATTACCTTAGAGCCAGAAACAGGAATCATATCTTTATTTATGGACTTAGAATTGTGGAATGTTAGAAATGAGAGGGGACTTAAATATTTAATACACCTTTGTAAAAGACATAATCAGATAGAGTATTTGAATCGGCATATTTTAAACAAAAATATTTGCAGAACATAAAATTTGGAATTTAACTGACGTGCCTATGTTGAAGCTAAAATTGCGGCGTTATCTGCACCAGATCCTTTCAGTCAGAGTCTGGATGAGATCACTCGAGAGAGTAAATTTCCAAGTCAGGACATTTTAGGAAGTTACATGATGTGACTGAGTTGGGGGGTGGGGGGGGCTGAGATACAAACCCTACATTCTTTTTTAAGCAGGCATTTATCCCAGCTTACTTTCAGTAGGTCATTATGACATGGGCTGCAGGTTGTAAATGTATTTCCTATTTATCACCTGCTGCTGAGTTTATAAACTGCACTGAGAGCAGTTGACTTATGTTGATGTTTCCCAACTAAGAGCAAACAGGCTTCTGCAGACCTCACACCTGCTGGCAGTGGGAGCTTAGGCCCCCTGTCCCTTTCTGTCCATTACTTGGCTGAGAACCACTGCTGTCTCTCTGACATGAAGAGTTTGAGGAATTTTACATTCTAGATTTTTATTCCAGTTAATTATTTTAAGACGAAGCACTCTGTGTCAAATTTCAAGTCTTTAACTCATTCTGATTATTACACACACCACAACCTACACACACACACACACACACACACACACACACACACACACGCACACACACACACACACACACTCCTCAGTGATACTCATCTCTGATTTAGTTTAAAAATCCTAGAGGGTAAAGTATGGATATTTCAGCCTGTTTGCTAAAAGACCCAGGGAAAATGTCTCTCTCAATTATGTACTTAATAATAATGCTGAGTATTTAATCGATATTTTAATATCTAATATCTAATACAAATCACAATTTGTATTAGAAGAAAGTTTTTTAAAGATTTCCAGCTTATCATTATTATTTTGAAAATCAAATTTATTCATTAACTATCTAATATCTAAGAAATGTATCAATCAAATCAGTCACAGTAAACAATGCTTTAGAATAATAAAATTTTTCTTTTATGTGCTTAAATTTTAAATAAAAGTTAACCTTTATTACTAAACAAAGAGGATGGCCTTTAAATGGATGTTTATTTAAGAAAATTACAGATCAGTCCACGCAATATTACCATTAGTAGTTTTCGGGGAACCTCATAAAGCATCACAGTTGTAGTTGGATAAATGCGTCAACCATAATAGCCCTTCAATGACATGCACATTCTATCTTCTAAGCATTAATTTTCAGCTTTTTATTTCCATTTAATTATCCACTCATCAGTTCAACAGTTCAGCACACATTTTCAATTTACCACTCACAAATTGAAAGTAAATAGCTTACTGGGAGTTTGAGAAAAATAAAATTATTTTAAAAACTGGGAGAAGTTTGAGAAGTCTTTAAAATTCATCATTAAATGCACTGAGTAATGACATTAACAGATATAGGTGATCATAAAAAAATCAGATATTAATCAATGGCTATGTGAATAAGAGTCTATTTTAAGTTACACTGTTTGAAATAATATTTTAAAGGAAATAATACTTTTGAAAATAATTTAAAAAAAAAAACCTCAGAGGGAAGGCAGAGGAGTGTGGGAGGGGGGTAAGAGATCAACCAAAGGACTTGTATGCATGCACATAAGTCCTTAAGACACAGATAGTAGGGGTGTGAGGGCATGTGCTGGGGGTGGGAGCAGCCAGGGAGAAGTCAATGGGAGAAAAAGGAGACTGTAAACAATAAAGAATTTAAATAAAAAAGAATATGAGAACAGAGGAAAAAACTCACATAAGCAGAGATCTGAAAGGAGCTTTGAACTGGTATCTAGTTCCTTAAGAAGAAAAATGATTGCATCCTTGCTTAGCAGTCTCTAGTTGTCAGCTCAACTGCCCAGCTTACCAGCCACAACAGCACTCACTTCTCAGGTAAGCCTTCCGGGCCAGTAGATTGAATTGCTCCTGTTTTAGCTCGGTGTTTACTAAGTTTTAGCTTTTAAAAAGCACATCTTATATTTACTATTTATGCACAAAGCCGTCGTCTTTCTTAGAAGATATGCCTTGAGGACAGGGCTTGTAATAGGTCCATCTTCACATCATTTGCATATTTTAATTGAATATTTCTAAACACATGTATGAGCTTTAGAGTGTTTACTAGTTCCTTATCGGAATGTGTACCTGGATTGTAACACTCTGTCTTAAATACTTCCTTTGCCCGGAAGACTTTCCTGTACAATGTCCCCACATTGAGGTTTCTTAATTCAATTTCCTAATTAACGAAAAAAATAATAATGATGCTGATGACAATTCAAAGCAGTAACACCAATAGAACTTTCTGCAGGGAGGGAAATAGTCTATACCTGTGCCTTTCAATACCACTCCTGTCAGCTGCATGTGGCCACTGAGTGCATAGAATGTGGCTAGAGTGATTGAGAAACTAAATTTTTAATTTAATTTAATTTAATTTAATTTAATTTAATTGTAATAGCCACATGTAGCTTATGGCTACCATATTAGAGGGAACTTTTAAAGCACAAATTCCTTATCTTTCTGGCCCTTTAAATACAGTTCCTCATGTTGTGACCCAACCATAAAATTATTTTTGTTGCTACTTCATAACTGTAATGTTGCTACTGTTATGAATCATAATGTAAATATCTGATATGCAGAATGGTCTTAGGCGACCCCTGTGAAAGGGTCGTTCGACTGCCAAAGGGGTCGCGATCCACAGGTTGAGAACCACTGTCTTAGAAGGTTGTAAGAGTTGATTTGAAAAATATATGGGTTCTATGGTTAAAATTTTTTAAAAAAAATTTGTGTAATAACCTATTTCTTAAATATTATACTGTTCACCTAAAAAATGTTCTGAGGAGTTATATAGTAAAAGTGTATACACACACACACACACACACACACACATTCTATTTAGATAGTATAAATGTGCATGTGTGTCTATAGAACATGTCCATGTAGATGTCTTACAGACGAGATAAAGTCAGCATGTCAAAAGGTAAGCTGATGATGGCCCTCTCCAAACACTTCCCTATTCCTATGACTTCTCTCACAGTGAATAGCACTGTTGCCCTATTATGGTCAAGTCAGACTTTTGACATGTCTGTTCCTTCACCCCCTTTAACGTGTCTTAATACATCTAATATTATATTGAAGTTATGATGTATAGTCTTTATGGTCAAAAGACCAATATAAAATGTAGGTTAAAAAACAAAGTGTTTTAATAACATTGGTTTTCTCAGGAAACAGAGTCTTCGTTTCTGAATCATAAATGCAGGACTCTGAGCGTTTTGGGGGGCAACCTTTCCAACAGGAAACAGGTTTGGGCAGAAGGAGAACTGAACTGCCACACGAGTGCAAGAAGCGTTAGCTGATCATCCGGGCATCCAGGATCTCTGGAGCTGGGATGGCCTTTGGCGATGTCTCAACCTGAGGAAGGCTGAGGGCTTGCAACCCAAGAGTCTGTCAGCTTGGAGGTAGTCCGCTCTATGAAGGACTGTGGCCTTGAATGAGGGGGCTCTTGCTGTGGGTGGAACTGCAAGCCCCTTCCCCCAATAAAAGATATACCGAATCCCTAAACACCTGCACTTGCAAGTGTAACCTTATTTTGAAATGGGGTCTTTGCAGACGTAATCAAGTTAAAGTGAGGTCATACTTGATTATGGTGGGCTCTACTCCAATGACTGATATCATAACGTATGAGTGAAATTTGGACACAGAGTCACAGGAAGAATGCCAAGTGCAGATGAAGTCAGAGATTGGAGTAATGCACCTACCAGCTAAAGGATGCCAAGGATTGCTGGCCACCACCTGAAGCTAGGAAGAGGCAGAGGGACCCTCCCCGAAAGCCTTCAGAGAGCATGGCTCTCCAAGACCTTGATTTTGGACTTCTAGTCCACTAGTGTTGAGAAAAGAAGATAGCAGGTTGCAGGTGTTTTAAGGCTCATAATTTGTAGCAGTTTGTTATGGCAGCAATGGAAAATGAATCCACCCTTTCTGCCTGACAGCAGGTCCTGGAAGGTCTCGTCTGTGAGAGCCAAACGACACATCACCTGGGGGAGGGAGAGGAAGTGCCCTGCACTAGCCTCCAGAGCAGAGCTTCTTGATTTTGTTTTTTTGCTGTCAAAAGACCCCTGCACAGTCTAAAACATCATTGAAGACTCTAAGAATTTTTGTTTGGGTGCTTGCTATTTATAAGAAAAATTTATGCTTGTTAAACATAAGAAAATTTTATTTTAAATGCACTTTTAAACTTAGAATCAAATATTCAGTTCTAAAATAATGTTTTGATAAAATTTTAAAATTTAGAAAAGTTTTTAAAAGCAAAACAGCAAAGTGTTCTGACATGTGCTTTCATGAATTTGTAAGGAGAATTTCCATGTTTTCAAAACAAAGTTTTGTTAGGCAGAGGTTGTCAAACTATGGCCTGTAGCCAAAGCAAGCCTGTTGCCTGCTTTAGAAATGCCCATGAGATAAGAATCATTTATACGTTTTTAAATCATTGAAAAACATTAAAAGTAGAATAATATTTCATAACATAAAATCATATAAAATTATATTTAAGAATGCCTAATGCCAAAAACATTTCATTTGAACTCAACCATGCTCTATTTACATACTAGAGACCTGGTGCACAAATTCATTCACGGGTGGAGTCCCTCGGTCTGGCCGGGGATCTGAGCTGATCGGGCCAGCTGGCCAGGGGGAGGGACCTCGGGAGGTTGGCTGTGGGAGTGCACTCATCACCAGGAGGCAGCTCCTGCACTGAATGTCTGCCCCCTGGTGGTCAGTGCATGTCAGAGTGACCGGTTGACAGATTGTTCAGTCAACCAGTCGCAATGGTCGCTTAGGCTTTTATATATATAGATTGTTTATGGCTGCCTTCTGGCTCCAGTGGAAGACCTGAACACTTGTAACACACCATACAGCCCACAGAGCCAAAACTATTCACCACCTGGGCATTTAGAGAAAAAAGTTTGCCAACCACTGTGTTAGACCATAGAAGGTTACACCTAGTAGATGTGAAATAAAGGTTTTAATAACAAATGAAATGAATCTCTGAAAAATGCACATGACTATACCTAGTTCCTTAAAACATTCTAGAAAATTTAACAATACACAAACACACATCCCATTAACCATCAGAGTGATATCGTCATCACATAACAGGATTCCTCTGGAATATCCTACTGTGTACTCACGAGAGAATGAAAGTGAAGAAAGGGAATGACACCTGCGTAGTATATGAAAGTAGTTTTAACTTCAGAGACCCTACACAGGATCTCAAGGACTCCTAGGACTTCCTACTTTATACTTGGAGACAACTGTTTTATTGTGTACAAGTACTGGAGAATATGTTGCTTACAATATCAGAATAATTAAAGAGATTGTCTCCTAACACAGGATAGAATGAGGAAAATAATCTTTGTACTTCGTGTTTTGACCCTTCCTGTGTATGAGGCTCACACTCATTTCCAATTTAGGTGCAAGGAGACAGAAGAGGAGCCTCTATGTTTATTTTTCAGACTTTTTTAAAAATATTTCTAAACTACTAGCACTTGAAAATATGAGGAAAATGAACATATATAATAAAATGTCTTTATGTGAACATTAATTTGTATATAAACATAGACATATGTAAATATAGTTTCATACAAAAATTATTATATGTAACATATGTAATATACAGGCTAGTATATGTATAGTATTACTGCTGTTTATCTCAACTTTTAAAATGCCTTTGAAAGTACAGAATTTTTCACTCACATGTAACTGTAAGTCAGCTTTTATTTAAGTACAGATTGGAACTGGAGTATGTTTTATGTGGGATTGAGTGAGGTAAATGGAAAGTTAGAATTTAAAACATGGATCCTTTGTTGGTGCACAAGCTTGACAGTGTAATAGGCCATTTATGTCACCCTTATGTCCTCTCAAGTGGACTTGACTGATAAGATGATTTGAGACTGAGGACTTCACCTTTGGATTTAAGAGGTAGCCAAAAAACACGGTAAGACTTTTACTTCAGCAAAGAGGAGGAACAGAAGAAACTGTAGGTCCCTGAATCAAAACTACAGAAAGACAGAGGCTAAGAATCCAGGCAATACATAAGATTAATGATCTACAATCAGAGAAGTGTCCCAGGAAGATACAGGAGTCTATGAAAGAAATAACTCTCTTAAAATATACTGTACAGAAGGTGAATAAACAGCTGCCCTTGGGGTTGGCAAAGGTTGGATACATCAACCCAGACTAACATTTCCTGGAACAACACATTTCCCCCAAGCCTGTTCTGTTCCTGAATGCTCCCAACACACTCCACATACATAGCACCACAGCATACATATATGTCATGATATGCTTCACCCCCCTGTTCTCATGTAAGAGGATGTTTCCTCAATATTGTTATTGAGAATGTACTTTCAATCTTGCTCCTCAGTTCACAAAGGCAAAAACAAATTTTGAGAATGTATTTAGAACAAGAAAGCAAATCTCGTTCTTTTAATTTTGGATAGGGTTAAGGAACAAAATAATAATCTTTAAAAACTGGTTATCTTATTTTTTAATTTATTTATTTTTATTTTTTAATATAGTTTCATTAAATTCAGAGATGAAGTGAGAGGGAGAGAGAGATAGAAACATCAATGATGAGAATCATTGATTGGCTGCTTCTTGCATACCCCCTACTGGGGATCAAGCCCACAACCCAGGCATGTGACCTATCCAGGAATTAAACCGTGACTTCCTGGTTCATGGGATTGCACTCCACCATGGGACAATGCCAGCTGGGCTAACATCTGGTAATCTTATTTTCTGAGAATCACTTCATGGTACCATACCTGAAAATATGCTTCTCTTTCTAGCTTATGTACAGAACACAGATAGGTTTTTTTAAAAATGTGCACAGCAGTAAGATGAAATATAAAAACATGTTATTAAAATATTGCTACTATAATTACCATGTGTATGCATGCATATGCACGCATATGCCTATTTCACTTCAATTGCTCATTCCATATTAAATTTCTATTCTGATGTATGAAAAAACAATATCATTTATCTTAATCTATTTACATGATAATAGGTCAGATTATTTCAAAAATAATATACAGTGTTTTTCATCCAAACTGCAGCAAGCCATCCATTTTTATGGAAGGCTATATATTCAGAGTATTTTTAAGGATATGGTAACTTTTTGAAAACATAACCTATAAAGTCCACATAAATTTAAATAATCTTTTTGCTACTAAAAAGAACAAAATGAAAATGACATTTTCTCTTCATTTAATGTTTAATGCACTCCTAATCTACTTGTACCCAAGGGTTTATGAAATTGGAAACTATTAGATAAATCTACAAAGAAAAACATTTCTGAAACTAAAAATATATGTAACCAATTAATAGTAATAATGGAACACAGTTCAACATTTGAAATGATTTTCTTTGATCAGATATTCATATTCTCCTTTGCCCTTTCTGTTTAAATTATAGAAATGAAACTTTTATTTAAAATGAATTAAAGGTACACATCTTGCAAAAACCTAAAAGATAGACATACTCAATATTGCAAGCCAGTTTTGTGATCGCTACATATCATTATGCATCATTGAAGCTTAGTAACTTCTAGAAACAGAGCTCTATGACCCTGGTCTACACTGAATGCTAGAAAACTGTAAGAGACAACACACAGAGGCTGAGTTTTGCATTTTTACTAAGTTATGATACTTTATGACAAGTATCATAGTTATGACAAGTTCAGGATCCATTATATAAACCAAGATTCTATCACTAAGAAAAAAATAAGAACTATATCAACTTTAGTCAAAGAAAGAACATGATATTATCCAGGTCATTTTTATTACATATCCTCATATTAATTATAATCCAAATAATGTACCAAATTCAACATTCTTCCACAGAGTGGTCTGGGCCAGTTTGATGGTGTTGAGCTGCTAATCAATATTCGTAGAGATTACACACTGTTCCTCCACCTTAAAGCATCACTAAGAAAGAGCCTTTTGAAATAATCCATCTGCAAGGCTTTACACAATGGAATATGGAAACCTTGCAACCCCTGACTCCTGAGAGAGATTTTTGATTTATGAAATTTAAGAAGAAAGCAGATTTATATTTTATTTAATCCTCAGATGACATTGCAAGTGACAGTGGATGATCTACCGCAAGTAATACCATTCCTAGAATAGATACGTCAGATGGCAGAGGAAAAGGACATTTTAAAGCTCATTGCCATAATAAATAGAAGAAATGCCTGCATGTTTGTACAAAATGATTCTATGTTTTATCAAAGCGAAACTCTGAACATCGAGCCCCAGAATTAATCAAAGTGGCTACAAAGCATTTGAACAGAAGTAGAAATCTGACAAAGATAAATTGTGCAAAATGGAGCTGCTTCCAATTTTAGAAGAAGAAGAAAAAAACACAACTATACAGTCACCTTAATGAAGAAAGAGGGGGAGGTGTATAAAACCTGGTAAGCCTCTACCTCTACGCTCACTTCCTGAAAACTCTGCCTGCTCAATGTGTGTCCATCTTTATCCTCAAGTCCTCATCATCACTGAAGTTTTATGGTACCAAAGCCGGCATGGCTCAGTGATTGAGCATCAGCCTATGCACAGGAGGTCACAGTTTGATTCCCCATAAGGCGCATGGCCAGGGTGCAGGCTCAGTCCCTGGAAGGGGGTGTGCAGGACGCAGCCAGCCAATCAATGATTCTCTCTCATCATAGATGTTTCTTTCTCCTTCTCTCTTCCTCTCTGAAATCAATCCTATATAATAAAAAGCTAATATACTAAGTGTCTGGTCGACCAGTCGGTTGTTCAACTAATTAAAGTGTAATATGCTAATGATATGCTAAGGCCACTCAACCAGTCATTATGACGTGCACTGACCACCGGGGGGCAGAAAGTCGACCAGTTATCAGTTGCTATGATGTGCACTGACCAGCAGGGGGCAGGTGCTCTGACCAGTGGGTTAGCTTGCTGCTGGGGTCTGGTCGATCTGGACTGAGTGAGACGGGCCGGACATGCCCTGGAGCCCTTCCACAGTCCCTCCCCACCTCGATCGTGCACCAGTGGGGTCCCTTGGCCAGGCCTGCGCCCTCTCGCAATCCGGGACCCCTTGGGGGATATTGGAGAGCTGGTTTCTGCCCAATCCCGCAGGCCAGGCCAAGGGACCCCACTGGTGCATGAATTTGTGCACCAGGCCTCTAGTAAAAATATATTTAAAAAAACACAACTTCTAACCTATACAGTCTACAACTATGTGCTGTTATGGACTAACTGTATGTGTCCCCCCACTGCACTCCTCTCTCCCAATTCATATATTGAAGCCTGAACCCCTATTGTGACAGTGTTGGGGTAAGGAAGTGATTAAGGTTAACTGAGGTCATAAGGCTGGGCCCCAATTCATTCAATAGCATGAGTGTCCTGATGAGAATAGACATCAGAAAGCTAGCACTCCCTCTCTTATTCTCTCTCTCTCTCTCTCTCTCTCTCTCTCTCTCTCTCTCTCTCTCTCTCCAGGAGCACACAGCTAAAAGGGGATTCTCTGTCACCCCCAGGGAGACCTCTCATGAGACAAAAACGCTGACAGCAGCTTGATCTCGGACTTTCAATATCCCAAACAGTGAGAAAATAAATTTCTATCGTTTAAAGCACCAGGTCTATGATATTCAGGT
>NW_005871202.1:1548682-1567914 GCF_000147115.1 Myotis lucifugus | reverse complement strand
TAGGCTGGGATGCCATAATCGACAGGAGGAGGTGTGTGCGCAGGTGAGGCCCGGAGCGGAGACGGAGACAGAGACAGGGGCCCTGCCAAGCCGGTGCGGTGGCCTGGGTGGCCCCGGAGTGGACACAGGCAGGGGGGCTGGGGGACGCTGCGAGTCAGGCATGGGTCCCAGCCCCCTGCAGGGCGCCTCCTGCCGCGATTTCAATCGCGCGCTGGGCCTCTAGATTGATAAGCAGAGATTCTAATTATTATGTGGCAACGAAAATAATAATAATCCTGTAAATTAAAGCTGAGGTGGAGACAGGACGATGAAGAAATCATTATGCTGCCCTAGCAACTGGGGGGTCTGCAATATTAGACACTGGCATAGGCATGAGAGAAATACTGTTTCTGAGGAATTTACAGGGTACAGACACAGTTCAAGACAGACCACAACACAACACAATGTTACAGCAATATGTTATGGAAGAATAGATGTTGATGAGCCAAAAGAGTCACAAACCCTGTCTACTAGAGGAAGGAGGGCTTCACTGAGGAGGTGGCCCTCCAGTTTAGTTGTGAAGGGTGAATAAGATCTCTCCACATGGGAAAGGGGGTGGAGTAGGAGGATTCCAGGAAGGGAGAACTGATGAAAAAGTAGGAAGCTGTTAAAGAAAATGATAACTGGACAGTGGATTGATGGCAATAGATTTTCATTGTCATGAAGGAGAGAGGCAAGAGGTGAGTTGCAAAGTAAATAAATATCCGGTTCTTGGGGGAGAACATTAATGTATCAAGACAAGAGTTTGGATTTTGCAAGTGTAGACATGAAAGTTTTGTTTGGGAATGAACAAGGTCAGGTATGTTTAGAACAACAACCCTGAGAGCAGTATAGAAGGATAAATTAGCAAAGGTAGACATACTAGATACTATTACAAAGTCAAAGGGAGTGAGTTAAAATTCTGTATAAGAGAAGCAAAGGAGCCCTAGCTGGTTTGGCTCAGTGGATAGAGCATCAGCCTGTGGACTAAAGGGTCCCGGGTTCAATTCTGGTCAAGGGCACATGCCTGGGTTTTGGGCTCAATCTCCAGTAGGGGGTGTGCAGGAGGCAGCCGACCAATGGTTCTCTGTCATCATTGTTGTTTTTATCTCTCTCTCCCTCTCCCTTCCTCTCTGAAATCGATAAAAATATTTTTAAAAAGGGAAGCAAAGGAGGCTTGGTATCTAAATATGGAAACATTCATAGAAATAATATTTAGCATTGATTCAAAATTGCAGGCAGTGAAATAGCAAAAAGAATGAATTTTTATTCATTGGATCTACTTTTAGAAAAGAAAAATAATACATGAGCTAAAATTAAAGTTTTTTTAATTTCGAATGTTTAATTTGTTTTTACAGATATCTACTCAAGGGAAGCAGTCTTTTGAGAAATAATTTGTGGAATATACTCACAAATTAATAATTTAGTCCTAAAATCAAAGTTATAAACACAGAGAGAAAAAGACTATTTGCCTATAAGTGCAAAAAAATTATCTCCTTATGAAAACAGTCAGTTGCTACAATATAAAAAAAGAAATAAGTACAACTTGTGGAAGAAATGAACTACTTCTGTTTGCTTTCCATACATTTCTCTACAGCATACATTTCAAACGGGGTACCATGCTGAGGGGGGGAAGAGCACATGCATTAATTTATGATGGTTTTAGAGTGCGAGTAAATATTATGAGTATGACTTATAGCTAGAACTATAAAATAAGGCTGGGCAGGATCATCTTTTTCAATTACACAGTGAATATCTAATATGGTAAGTTCTCTTTATGGTGACTCATTTTGATAATCAAAAATTATTAGCAATTTCATTCAGAAAATATATCTGACAGGTTTTGCAGATCAAGATGTTTTGCACTGTGACAGGCAGTAAATATCTATTAGCGAGAGCCTTCAGGACCTCCATGTGTGTGTTAATGGGATGGGGACTGTACTAAGCTCACACTGCCTGTCTGCAGTGGGGCGGGCTGATCTAGTTTTATTTGTTTCCTAATGTAAATCCAAGGTCCCCTAACGTCTGCTTAGACGTGAGCAGGACCATTAGGCCTGTTCACTGTATAATCATTATTTTGAACTGGGTTCATAGCTGGGACAAGAGCAATGTCAGAATAAAAATTATCTTCGAACACCAAAAGCTTGAAAATTGGCTTCCATCAGAGGGTTGGAGAAAGAACTCTAATTTCTTGGGTGGTTACCAGGGTCAATCATGTTGTTCTCCTTCTTATCCTGCACCTTCAGGGATAGGTGATATATTAGGACAGAGTTATGGCCTCAGCAGCACTAATTTCAGTGCCATAATACCAATAATGATGACTCAGTGCGTTCTTGCTGTTCAACAAGAACTGTACCTGAAGTATATTCATAACATATACATTTCTGAAACAACCCTGAAGGTAGGTATGTAGCCCCATTTTACAGCTGACGAAACAGAACTACACACACAAAACCATGTGTCTCAATAGCACACAAGCAGAGCGAAGATCTAACCTGAAACCCAGGCCTGATGGATGCGAAGGTCGTCCTCATCTTCCCACTGTGCCAGCTGCTTCTCTGCAGGCTGCAGCTCAGGTGGTCACCTTCCTTCACCCACACAGACCCACCTACAAACTCGGAAATGGGCCGGAGGGACTCCGTGTTTCCTTGCCTGTTGCACACCTACTTTTATTTATTTTCTAAAAAACGTTCTCATCCAAATGGCTACACTATGTTGCTGCTACACTTGATCATGATGAACAGGAACAGAACTTGTTAGGTCTTGAAGGGCTTGAGAGAGCGTCTAGTCTTTTTCATTCCTCTACCTCGATTTTTCCAAAGACATAATTGAGGCCCAGAGAGTAAGTGGTTTATCCACAATGAAGTTTAGTGACAAAACTTACGTACCAACAATCCTTACTCTGGGTCCATTTCTCCCCCTTCCTTCCAATTAGCATTTTTAAAGATTTAATTTCATATGCAAACACCTAAACATTCAATAAGCATTCACTGATTGCACAGTATTTGCTGTTACACATGTTATATACACTGAGTGGTCAGATTATTATGACCACCTGACATTTGTAGGCAAATTAGCTATAATTTCCCGCTGAAGTTGCTAGAGGCCCAGATCATTATAAATGTCTGAATAGCACAACATCCCTAAGTATCATTGCTGATCAAGTTCATCCTATCATGTTGATGGTGTATCCCAATGGACATGGCTTCTTCCAACAAGACAATGCACCATGCTACGGTGCTCATATTGTGCAGGAGTGGTTTCAAGAACATGAGGGAGACTTTACCTTGCTTAGGTGGCCACACAATCACCAGATCTCAATCCAATTGAGCATTTTGGGACGACGTTAAAAGAGCGATCAGGCAGCTGGTTCCACAACCATCAAATCGCACAGAACTGGACAGTGCTATTCATCAGGCATGGTGTCAGATTCCTCTCATCACCTTTCAACATCTCGTGGACTCAATGCCAAGAAGAATCGCCACAGTATTGAAGGCAAAAGGTGGCCCAACGAAGTACTGATGGGGTGGTCATAATAATCTGGCCAATCATAATAATCTGGCCACTCAGTGTATTAACATGTAATACGTGTGCATATATATTGAGTGATATGCATCTTTATATGTGAAGTGTGTAGGGATATGTGTAGAGATAAGTATAAATAGAGATATTACTGAATCTGCTTCACTAAAAAATGTACAATATATTGGAGAGACAGATGAAAGATAATACGTCAAGTATAATAAGGAAGTTTATATAATGGAAGATTTCTGAGTAGGGGATAACAATTGTCTTGAGAGGTTAATCTCATGATGGAGTGTAGAATGGATGAGGTAGGTAGTGTCTGGACATGGAGGCATTGCATGACGTGACTGTAAGAACACATTTCAACCAGAAACTCTTCCAACTCCCATTTGACAAATACTGTTTGGCCTTATTTGGCAACCACAGGTCTTAACTCACCCTTCAATAGAAGCGCTTTTGTTGGAGGATCCTGGATGTGCCAATGGCTCCTGTAAGGCTTTAGCAAGAGGATTCATGAGAAAGTAACCTGCTGTGTCATCTTTCTAACACTATTCTAACCACTACCTCGTTGATCCACACATTTGCTCAACAATCCCTGATTTCCTGTCTGCCACAAGCCCAACACGAGGAGAGGAGAACCGAGAGCACAGTGTCTGAGGGCACAAGGCTTAAAAATTGCCATCCAGTCAAGGAACACGCAAGCATACAAAATGAATGGGGGTGGGGGAAGGAGAAGAAAAAGAGGGATGACATGCGAGACATCCAATAAGAAAAGCAATCATTGTAGAAAATGTCCCTGATAAAAAATATTTCTAAATGAAAGAGAATTTACCAGGAATGTAATAGCATGACAGGAAGGCACAGTTTGTGAAAAATCAATAGAAAGATAATTTTCCTCCTTTCTCCTCTTCAGAATTTATCCGCGCAAGCCCCTAGTCACAGAAAAATGATGGCACAGATACAGTGTGAAGCATCTGGTCTAAGGTTACCCTATGGGGCAAACAGTCATACGCAAAAAGGTAGAGTGACAAGTGTGTACCCTGGGCTTGTGACCGGCAACATGATGTCCCCTGACACAGAGTACCTGACCTCCACCACCAACAACAAAGGTAAACAATATTCAATAAATGCATCTCAGCACCTGGGAGAGATGTAAATCACATTTCTGAAAAATAGAATGATAAGGAATAGCTTTTATAACTGGAGACATCAAACATAAGAACCTCAAAACGGATCTCCTATACAACATTGGAAATTAATTTTCTATAGACATTTGAAGGAAAACTGTGCGGTAACAGAAGTAGAACGGCGATACTTTGCCTCGATCATCATCATCGTATGTCTCATTACTCCCCAGTGAAGACCATCAGATTCCCCCACACATACCCTTTGTACGTCCACCATCAGGGCCTTGACGAAGGCTGCTGCCCCCTGTCCTGATGCCATCCTTCGTGTCACTGCTGCCTTCCTTGAGTCTCTGCTCCTAAACTTCTTCAGGTGGCACTGAACCTACCAGCCATGGCATTTTTATAAAACACTGTCCCCTTTGCGGAATACCATGACATATTGCTAGATTTAATTCTGTCATAAAAATCAGCAGCAGATAAATCCCATTTTATTACATGCATTCAATATAGAATCACAACCACTAGCACACATGTCCACACACACAAAACAAGCTGTTTGACTGTTTCTGAGTTTTCTGTTAATATTCATTTGCTGTTTGCTCATTCATTTTGTCATCTGCTAACTTTTGCTATAAGGTAAATGCCAAGGGTTTAGGAAAATTGTATAGAAAAGACATTTAAACTAGGGGAAGTCTACTCATTTTCTTGTGTTTGTTTCAAAAAGAAGGGACTCATTGTGTTTGCTCTTGTAGCAGCTTTGTGCAACTATGAAGCAAAGATGCAGAATTCAGAATTGGATGGCCACTGTGATAAGTACTGGTGCTCTCACATGTTTTCTGTGGCTGCTCCCCAAAGGCAAGTCTACCGTGCTCACACATTTCTGTAACTCACTTTCTTTTATTTCATATCTGAATACAAAAGAACAAATCCTGTGAATCTTGGCTCTAACAACAGTCTCGGTTGGTTGAGACTGACCCTGAAGATCGAGGATGTGGCATAGCTGTCAGTTTTCCATGAGTTTAATTAGCATTAGGAGGCTAGTGTGCAGGAACCATTCCATGTCTTGAGATTGGACCTACCATTCCACCTGGAATCTTCCAAATGAGCCGAGCTGCCCTCTCCTGGCCACTATGTACAACTAACCCATCAACATGCCCACTGGGTTATGGGAAAGTTTCCCCTTATCTTTTACTACGTTTCAAGGGAAGATGTCTACAATTGCTATGGTCATATCATGGATAAAAATCTCACCACTCTTTATCCTACATGCATGTTGTTTCAGTATCTTTGGTAAAACACAGGCATTGGCTGGTACTAAGCACATAGAAGGCACTTTTAAATGCTGTTTTCATTCATTAATGAAGAAGTCATTTTTCTAGAAAATATGTGATTTTTAAAATAATTTTCATTCTATGCCCTAGCCGGTTTGGCTCAGTGGACAGAGCATCAGCCTATGGACTGAAGGGTCCCAGGTTTGATTCTGACCAAGGGCACATGTCTGGGTTGTGGACTCGATCTCCAGTAGGGGGCGTTCAGGAGGCAGCTGATCAGTGATTCTCTCATCATTGATGTTTCTCTCTATCCTTCTCCCTTCCTCTCTAAAATCAATAAAATATATTAAAAAATAAAATAATTGTAATTCTATTCATAAATACAGGTGCTAGTATCATGAAATGGATAGTATATCCTGCTCCCCATTCTCATCGTGATTCTTAAGTTACAATGAATTTTCCCCCTGGTAGTCAAAACAAAGCACAGGCAGTAAGGAGCATCGTTTGCCTGATCTTTATACATTACTCTGATGCTTCAGCTTCACTTTGGAACTACTGCCAAGTATCAACAGAGATTTGCAAATGAAGAGCCATTTCCCCCACTGTTCCTTATGAATCGTATAAATACATTTTTCCACCAGAGCAGTGGTTGTATGGTAATAAGAGGATAATGCAAATCATAAAATACAATGCAGCGATCACAATACCTGCAAATAAGTAGAGTCAGTTCCAGCATTTGAAAAATGGCCCATTTGGTTTCAGTGAATGGGCTTCGTTTCTCCACAAATGAATTCAAATCTTCTTTATTTAGAGACTAATTTGTTAATCAGTCAAGTCGCCATGCAAGAGAACATTATAAATGAGAATAAAGTTCTTATCTTAAATGCAGACATATTTATTTTCTCTGGTGACTAATTCAATATTCATTAGGGATATAAAGAGAGATTTATTGAAAATAAATATTCTGGAATATAATAACAGTAATAAGAAAGAGAGGGAGAAGAGCTAACATAGATTAAACGCTCTTGGGCAACAACTATGCTGAGCATATTAAATGACTTAACTGGTTTAGTCCTAGAGCACTATTATGTAAATATTTTCATATCCCCATTCTCAGATGAGGAAATGGAGACACAGAAAATATAAAGAATTTAAATAGCTGCAGAGCTAACAAGTGGTAGAGCAATTCTTAAGTACCATAATCAATGCTTCCATAAAGACTTAGAATTTTTCTAGAACTTTCTTTAAAACAAAAGTATGCTAAATTCCAAACAACAAACTGATAAAGTATTTTCTTTGGTATTAAACCCAAATCCCTCAAGCACACATTTAAATTTATTTTCTCTTAGTATATTTTCAGTGGATAGTATAATGAGATATTTTTAAACATTAAGCTTATGTTCACTTATACCTTTCTTCTGAATCTTTTCCAAATCTACCATATTTCTTTCTGAATCTGAAGTTTAAGATGCTCTAATTAATCTAAGGATTTAATCAGAATTGTATATTATGGGCAATCCATATGTAATATTTCCCTGTAACTGTTTAGTTATTGTGTCCTAATAGTAATTTTATGTCTCTAACGCCAGATACATTTTTGTTAGTCTTTGAAACCCAAGACCATTTTTCAATTTTTTTTTCATTATACTATTCTATCTCGTATTGGGATTTCTTGTGCACTAGTATTTTACTTTCCTATGATCTGTCACTGGATCTTATAGAAACTGGTTCCTAGTGTTCTGGGTTCTCTTACAGGACTGGATTCAGACACAATCTCCTTCAGTGCACACTGTGTGATCTTGGACAGGTAACAAATTCTCTTTTTTTTTAAAAAAAAAAGTTTATATTCATTTCAGAGAGGAAGGGAGAGGGAGAGATAGAAACATCAATGATAAGAGAGAATCATGGATTGGCTGACTCCTGCACAATGGGGATCAAGCCCGCAACCCTCCCCCTGTGCCCCCCCACCCCACCCCAGCACGTGCCCTTACTGGGAATTGAACCTTGACCTCTAACTCATGGGTTGACTCTTAACCACTGAGCAACACCAGCCTGGCTAGAAATATTTTTGAAAGGGTAACCTATTCTAAGCTTCTAAGAAAATGTTCAGTTCCAAACTAATTCATCTAAACAACTTTAAATTCTTCCTTTCACATAGAGTCTCTAAGGAATCAAATAGGAATATATCAACTGCAGGATTTAAATTACACAGCATAATTTAACACAAATAAATTAATTGAAAAAGTTTTAAGAAAATCATGTTCTTCTCCAATAAATGTCGCTACTGGGAGCAAAGACGAGCTGGAGGGTTTATTGAGAATAAGGGTTTTCTAAACTAATCTGGGATTTGCTGTAAATAATATATGCAACTACCATGTTACCCTTTCATTTTTTAAAATTCTAAACAAATATAATGAGGCTTCTGATTAAATTTCTCAGGAATAATACTCTCTCATATTACCTTTAAAAGTCTTTATCTTTTTAAACCTTATAGGGGAATATATTTCCTTGATGCATATTTATATCATATAACAGGACATAATTACAGTGAACTTAATTTTTGTCACCTATGGGTATCATTTATGTTGAAATAAATGGTATTTCAACGTGGCTGTAAGGTCATCCTATAACATTCTAAAGATAATATTCTGTATCATGCTTACTCCAAAAAAAAGAAAACAAAGGAAAACTCTGTCCTCATTTATGATAAAAATATGCAAGTTTGTTCAATTGATAAAAGAAAAATAATTTAAAATGATGCATAACATCTTAGAAATATTTGCATAAGAAAAGTAAGCCGATGTACTTCTAATACTGCTGGTAATAAATATTTTTTCAATATCTACATTTCTTTGTGGTCATTGGGAAAACAATAAACTCTAGGCTTTTAGTAGATCAGTTTCTCTTCTAAATCTACTGTTTGCCAAAGTTGATAATATAAGGTGTGATACACCTAAAATTTAACTCATAAAAACCTTGATTCAGCCAACATTTTTGGAAGAGGTATCTTTCTATCTTGCACAATTTAAGAAACAATTCCTCATTCTAAACCATAGTATCAACATTTTCAAATGTTTCCATGCAGTTGTTTACTAGGTTTCCCACATAAAATATATTTGTTATGTATCTATTGATGAAGAGCCCACAAAATGAATATTTTTAAGCTGAGATAATTAACTTACTGAAAACAATGCTTTTCTCATTGTGAGCAGGTGCAACACAACAGTAGCAACCAATGCACTGGCTAGTACATCATGCCAAATGGTTTTAAAGCCATTTCAGTAATATACTTATACCAAGATACACAATTTAAATATTACCAGATACCTTTTATGAACCAAAACCTATGCTAAGGGTTGGGGTCGAGAACCTCCGGAAATTACATTTGAGTTGGAGAAGACAGTGCCCTTACAGTCATTTTTGTTTGAATCTGGACAAAGAAATCTAATAAAGAATGCAATTATAACTTAACTGCCTCAATTCAGATAGGTTAATGGATTTGTTGGCTATCAAAACAAAGGGTGATGTATGATTAGGGGCAGAATCAATCCACCACCTGCCAGTTTAAATCTTTCTCAGGATCCAGGGCTCATTTCTCTGCAGTTCCGGCTAAGAAAGCTTATTTCCTTGCTAGTCGTACAAGCTACTCAGTGCCTTTTTAAAAATCTATTTATATTGATTTTGGGGAGAGAGAGAGAGAGAGAGAGAGAGAGAGAGAGAGAGAGAGAGAGAAATATTGATGATGATGTGAGAGAAACATCAGTTGGTTGTCTCCTGTACCCACCCCGATCAGGGACCAAACCTACAACCTGGGAATATTCCCTGACCAGGAATAGAACCAGCAACCTTTTGGTGCACAGAATGATGCTCAGCCAACTGAGCCACACTGGCCAGGGCAACTTATTCAGTGCCTTTAAGCAAAAAGTTTGACAGCTATCCCATATGTTTCATAGTAACAAACAGTTTATTAATGATTGTAGCCATGTACCTTATACCAAGAGGAGCAATGATTCAGGCAAGCCTAAGAGTTTTGCAAGAATTTCTCAACCTGAACAAATCTCTAGTTAGCATCTCAGAGATAAGCTGTGATTTGCACTATATTTATAACCTGATGGAAAGATCCATCTGAGCGATATAAATTCATTATGCCACTTAGGGAGGAAAAAGTGCCAGAGTAATGGCCTGAAGCAGACAGGAAGGAATGGGATTAAGTGTACAAGAGTTTGGACTTTGCTAGGAGCAGAGAGCGTGCCAATGGCATAAGGATTAATGCAGACTATACAGAAACAGGCACTGGTACATGGATAAATGCTGTGGTGGGAGCTGCTTCTAATTGCTCCTACTTTCCTAATAATTCTGGACACAATGTGATCAGCTAAGAATAAACATTGGCAAGGTGGTGCTGAAGATTTGGCATTATGGCACTATTCAGAGATGGCGAACCTTTTGAGCTCGGCGTGTCAGCATTTTGAAAAACCCTAACTTAACTCTGGTGCCGTGTCACATATAGAAATTTTTTGATATTTGCAACCATAGTAAAACAAAGTTTTATATTTTTGGATATTTATTTTATATATTTAAATGCCATTTAACAAAGAAAAATCAACCAAAAAAATGAGTTCGCATGTCACCTCTGACACATGTGTCATAGGTTCACCATCACTGCACTATATAATCATCCAAGTTTGTGGGAAATTGGCATCTAAATCATGATAGGTTAGGATCTAGTCACCTAAGAACATGGGAAATTGATAAATGGGCGTCTGCTGTATGACTTCTGAAGAGCACTAAGAGCCTCCTTGATGTAATGACCTTGAATTAACCAAATCCAATGAACAGGGCTTTGTGTTTGGCTGCATAGGAGCAGGCACAGGGAGAGTTAAGTTCAACCTGCAGGTAGCCCAACAGTTCCAGGAAGTGTGAAAGGGGGAGGCGGTTAATAGCGCAAGCAAGAGAGTGATTATTATGACTGGCTAGGTCCTTTGAGCTGGGTAAGGAGAAAAAAGAGAATATGCTTTGGGAGAGGAAAAGGGAAAAGTGTTAGAATTACATACTGTAGACTACCAGAGGGTTAACGCATCATTGAAACATAGCAAGTGATGTTTGATGAGTGACATACTGGAAATTGAGACCATTAGGCGGTACGATTTGGTAACAACAATGTCAAGGTATGAATGTGTGACTGAGATGAGCTTAAATCACTGAAAAGTTCATCTACATTGATATTAAAACTTCCAAGAATTCTGACTGGAAAGAGGCAAAGTGATAGTAAACCGGCATCTAAGTTCTTCAAAAACGAGGGGTTAAGAGTGGGAGAGAATCTGATGACAAAATTCAGGATGAGGCACTTTTTGGGGTGTTAGCGTTGTTCTATATCCTGTTAGTGCTGCTGGTTAATTGAAAGTGTTTTAGCTGGGCACACCGTTCTGCTAATAATCTGTGGGAAGGAAGAAGGGGAATGGATATTAAGTAGTCAACTCACAGTGTGTTCAATAATTGCCAGTTACACGACCTCAAAATGGACAACTGGTGTTCCACAAACTGCTTTCTAAGCAACGTTAATGCCTTACAGTGCCTTAATAGTTGTTCCATCAATAAAGGATGCTATGATCATCAGGGTCCAGGAAATCCTGGGTTAACAAAACTTACACCAGTGTATTATATTAGAACCTCTCATATTTTAATGCACAATATGGATCCTCAAAAGATAGATTCAGTGTGTATAGCTCCATAGCTTTATCCTCTGTTTCATTGTTATATATATATATATATAATTTATTGATTTGAGTAAGGAAGGGAGAGAGAGGTAAAAAGGTTAATGATGACAGAGACTCATTGATCCACTGCCTCCTGCATGGCTCCTACTGGGGATTGAGCCTGCAACCTGGGCATGTGCCCTGACTGAGAATGGAACCATGATCTCCTGATTCATAGGTTGATGCTCAACCACTAAGCCACACTGGCCGGGCTCACTGTTTTATTTGAGAACACTTACGAATGTCTGTTCTACTTTCAGTTTCCTCAAAACATAGTTTGAGATAGGCTGTTGAAGATAATATCCATTTTTTCCTCAGGAGTATGGGCAGTGGGATATAAATGCTTACTGGTTACTGATAGGCATGTAAATTAGTAAGACAATCACCTCATTCTATGAGGTAGACATTTTTTTTAACACTTAAGATTTTATTCTAAGAAAATTATGATCATGTGCAAAGATCCAACTGCAAATATGTTCATGGTATCATGCAGTAAAAACATTTCTGAAATAAAGTGAATGCATAATAATGGATTAATGCTTAGGTAAATTATAGTGAACCCACATAATGGGAAACTCTGAAGCTATTTAGCCTGTTGTAGTACCAGAACATGTACTGATTTGAAAATATATTGATGAATACACAAGAGCAGGTGATAAATAACATGCATAGTATGGGGCGTACAATATCCAAAGCATGGAGTCTATGTTTAATTTTTAAAGTGTGTAAGTGTGTATGTTTGATGAATGAAAAATGAGCTCAAATATATATTAAACAGTATTATATCTGCATGATAGGACAATAGGTACATTTTCTTTATTTCTTATTATTTACCTATTATTCCCAAAATGTGTATAGTAGCCACACTACATATAACATTTAAGGATTTGTTAAGCTGATAAATCTGAGTGTGCACACGCGTGTGTGAATGTGCTTAGTTTTTGTTGATTTATTTTCCCCTGCATACAACAATCAGATTTGTTGCTTTAATCAGTTCTAGGAAGCACTGAGCTAGCATTTAGGAAACAAATCAAATGATAGGTAATCTCCTTTCAGTGTTATTTATATATACAACATGATCTATGTAAAAAGTGTTAGTCATTATCTTAAAATGCTTTCAAAAGTGTTTTCTAGTATAATCTAGTAATGGTACTAATGTTTATGTTTAATCATCACTTGAATCAAGAAATTTTGTAGAACTTGCAAAGTCAAATTTTAAAAATTAAGGGGATATTTCCAGGTTATTTCAGCGATTATAATTTTGAAATATTTTATGCCAGAGCATAGCCAGGTCCTTGCTCAAAGTGGCTTTCCTGAGCAGCAGTTATTAGATATGGAACAGTAGTCAGACATTCACTCACACACACTCATGCAACCCACATATGCTTCTCATGTTTTAATAAGGAAGCTACATATTAGGATTATTTGGGCAAGAAAATGTGGATTTTCAGGGTAGGTCTGAATCATGATTTTACACTAAACAAAAGCAATTATGTGGAGATTTATTGTGCTACAGTTTCCACTGGAGTTTCCCAGGGGTCTGAAAACTCCCACACAAGAGAATTCCTGCTAAAGATAAATAAGTACCTTATAACCTGTACATGAACCAAAATAGTCAGAAAAGAAGTAGCTAGTATTTTCATATGTAACATTTTACTTAAAAGTGAGAGAAATGTTCATTCTAAGTGGAATTGAAATTGAAAATCTCTATTTCTGATTCTGAGATAACTAATCACTATGCCTGCATATAGAATATGTAAGCAGATTTAATTGCATAGACCCCATTAACATTAAAGAACTAAATATAACTTTAATATCACCATTTCCAAGAGGGATTTTTAGATTTAAAGTAACTGAAATTCAGGTAGATTTGGAAACGGATCAAAGTTACACAGTTTTTTGTTTGTGTATCTTCTACAATCCAAGTCCCCTGATGACAGTCTTGCAAATTTTTCTTTTTTCCTTTCACTACCTGAGATAAATGTAGAATTTATCTTACTTATTTTTTAAAAAATATATAGGTAACCACTAAAAATATGAGAAATGTAGCTTTTCATATAAACACAATATACTACATTTTGGACCAAATATTCTATATTCTGTTTTTCAGATCAAGCACCAAAACTATTTAACCTCGCATTACATAATTAACAATATTGTAGAATGTATATTTAAAAATGTCCTAATGAGCTTCATTTGAAAAAAATTATAAGCTATAGACATATAGTTTCTTAAAATGTGATTTATTTACTCTGATATGAACAAATTATCCAGATAAGTGAGGATATAGAGACAATGCTTATATTTTTTAGCCTCTGATCTATATTCCAAACAATCACTCACATGGTCTTTCTGAAAAGCAGAGCTAACTCTGTCCTTCTCTTTAAATAGTTCCAGGCTTGCCCTACTGCTCATTGGGTAGAATCCATAGTCACTGGCATGAAACACCAGGCGCTTCATGATCGATCTCTTACCTGCTCTCTGGACACAGCTTTACCCATCCTCCTTCCCTTCAGCGCCCACACAATCCAGCAGCATTGCATTTCTGGAAGGCTCACCGGCTCCCTCCCCACAGCCCTCAGTGCTGTGCACCCCCATGGCACAAACTACAATATTATGTTTACTCTCTTGCCTCTGTCACCAGACTCCAGGTTCCCTATGGGCAAGGACCAAGTGACATTTGTCTACATATCTCCAGGGCTTTGCACAATAATTGGAACTCAAGAACATATATTGAAAAAAATACCTACAAAAAGTTGGGCCGATTCATTTGAATTTCTGCTTATTTTGTCAAATTCCTTTGTATCAGAAACCTAGAAATTCCCAAGCCTCTGGCCTGTGAAGGTGCATCCTCATGTGTAATTACATTTAACCAAGTAAGGAGATAACCTGCAGATCAATAGTTTTATCTTCCAAATTTTATTACAGAAGAGAGTCATCGTCTATGGTTCTTTCTAATATGCAAATCTCCCCCCGCCCCCATCCCAATCGTAGGATGCAGTCAGTTCGGGGTTGAGCAGTCATGGAAAAGACAAAACACACAGAGATGTGTATCATATTTTTTGTGAGATCCTGCAATGTAATCATATCCCTGCCAAGTACCTCGGTGCTAGATAAATGAAGATTTACTATTGTGTTATGCAGCTAAAAGCCATTTCTTCAAAGTACACCCGTCATTAGGATTAGATGTTGTTTGCCAAGTTATCAGAATTTCCCTCTCCAGTATTTTCATAGTGCTTCTCCACCTTATTCACCCTCCTGTTTAGCAATGTGGTTATTTGGGGCAAAGTGAGCAAACGAAACCAAGCCCGCGAAGGAACCGTTGTTAGCCAATCCTCACTCATCTTATGGAAATGCACGTGTATATTGGTGTTTGGCTATGACCTTCCGTTTGTTTTAGGTAAACAGGAAGGATTACTGTGCAGAAGAAGCCGAGTAAAAATGTATGACTCAAATGATGTCTTTTCCCTTTTTTCTTTTATTTTTTTGTATGGCCGTGACTTCAAATTACTCAAGCTGTTCAGGTGATTAAACAGTGAGTCCAGCTGACTTATAATAGGGACCTGGGCCGGCAGACTCTTACAGAAGCTCCTCAAGAGCGTCTATTATCCACCCAAGAATTTAATGGTGCCTGGGCCACCAGGCAGGCTGAGGAATTCAGGCTGCAGAGACGCACGGCTGCGAAAAGGACATGTGCTCAGCAAGGAAAGGTCGCAGAAGCCCTTTGACAAATGAGACAAAGCGAGTCAAGTCATCATAGACGGGCTTTCTGAAGGCTTTCAGTAATCTGGTTATAACTAACTCCAGAGTGCATTAGCAGAAGCTCTTCATCAGCGCGACTTTTCCATTAGGGAGACTAATTAGAGGGCCTTTTTCTTTCTTTTTGGTAGGTTTATTTTTTTCTTCCATAAAAACGCTTAGCAAATATCAACGCATCTGAGTTTCCCTGTGTCCGGATCCCTGTTTTCCTGTTTTCCAGGCGATCGCACACGCAGAGGGCACTGTTCCCTCAATAATCGCGCTCAGCTTCTGCGCCGCAGATAAAAGCAGATAGAAGCGCAGGCACATTAGCGTGAGGCGCGTGCCCATCCCTCACTCACAGTGTCTGTTGTGAAATCTTGTTTTTACAAGTCCGCTTGGATTGCAGTATCTCAATCCCGCTTCTCTTAGAAAAACTGCTTGCAATCCGAGTGATTTCTTTTCCTCTTGCAGAAGGCATCTGTGGCTAGGCCAGCTCTCTGCTGCCTGGGAGGGGGGTGCTGGTCTCATGCCTGGTGACTAGATTAGTTAATCCAGTATGTTTGTTATGTATGTATTTATTTATTGTTGGAGACACACTCTTCCTACAAGTAAAATAACCCTCGCTGCAGGTAGAATCTGGAAGACAATAGTGCAGAATATACACCTCCATCAGGAAGGCGCTCGGGTTCTACAATCAGTCAGTTCCACTGGCTTTTCCCGGCACCGCAGTACCGATGGGTTGCCAGCCCCGCATGCATCATGCACGGAATAAAAAGCTCCGACTTAGAACCAGGCACCACGACAACAGAGTTATGGGTGTAACAGCATATTAAGCAAAACTAAACAAAGGACTTCGGCAGAGATAAGATCTGTATTGTTTTGCTGTGGTTATTGCAAAGATAATTCAAGTGAGATTACTTTTTTCAAGAAATATAGAGCAAATGTGTGATATACTAGTCTGTTGGCCACTAAAGACTGGTAAACAAGACAGGAACCCAAGATGGTGTAGCTTGTGTTAAAGATAAAGTGTCACAAACGTTATGGACTTTATACAAGTTTTGAGAACTTTTAGACTGGTGTAAATTTATTATTTATTGTATTTATGCTTTAACCTAAAAAATGTAGATAATCATTGTGAAAGATTTTTGCTGGGATTGAGTATATTGTAAGCTGTAAAATGCTTAAAATAATTTAGCTATTATTATTTCAGCCTTAGAATATTTTAAAATTAATATCTTGATAGTGACAATAATAAAATTCTATCCTAACAAATATTCTTTTTTTAAATATATTTTTATTGATTTTTTACAGAGAGGAAGGGAGAGAGATAGAGAGTTAGAAACATCGATCAGCCGCCTCCTGCACATCTCCTACTGGGGATGTGCCCGCAACTCAGGTACATGCCCTTGACCGGAATCGAACCCGGGACCCCTCAGTCCGCAGGCCGACGCTCTATCCACTGAGCCAAACCGGTTTCGGCCTGACAAATATTCTATTTTAAAAGTCAAGAATATATTCTTCACTATATCAATTATGTCCTCCTTAACCTATTATACCTCCTTCTTTGCTACATCAGAATTATTTTATTTTATTGTGTACCTGATTTTGCTACTAAGTTTTAAATAATTTAATAGAAAACGATTTCCCTTTCTGCCTATAATTTCATTTTCCATTGAGTGACATATTGAAGCACAATGATTTTATACTGAATCTAACCTAAATACTGTCCCAATATAATAATAATTATACTTTATAGAGCACCTGTTGTATGTCACCCTCTACCTACATCTGTAATCCTGGGAACACTGGTAGACAGGTGTGTTATCTCATATCCTTATAAGAAAATTACAGTATTTCATCTCTATTTTACAGTTGGGTATGTATAAAGGTAAATATATATATTAATTTATACTTGCACTTTTACATTCAGTCAGCGATTCAGTAAATATTTTTGAGCACCCGGGTTAAATACTGAAAATACAATGGTGAATAAAACAGACAAAATAATTACCCTCATTTGAGCTTGCATTCTAGTGGGAGCTGCATTCACAAAAGGATTCACGCAGTACAAAATTACATGAACCATAACCGAACAGTATTAATTAAAAAGGGTACAAAAGAAAGACCTGGATTTAACAAGGAGCCAGGAATTAACACTAGGTATAATCTGCATTATTTAAAAAAGATTGTGAGAGAGAATTGAATAAATTTATATGCCACAGCCCTTCTAGACTGCCAAGTACATGAAAGAGGCCTAATATGACTTTAATGATATTAATAGATTTTTCAAGTTTTGAATATTAGTAGTTGTATTAACATTAGTATATATGGAACTCACATGTGGCTCTGGACTCTCAAATAGTCAATACAAAGAGATACATCTAATAAGTCCACTATTTTAAAAGTGTTACTTAGTAAAAGCAACAATCACTCCAGAAAAGCACCCAAAGTATTTCTGATCTTAAGACTACACTGACATTTCTCCTATTGTTCAAAGTGGGTGATTAAAACCATGGCATCATTCTTCTTTCAGATACCATAATGATTACATGCTTTTTATAACATTCCTCAAGAATACTGAAAGACACCTAGTGACTCTAATCATATGTGAGGATGCAGTAAAATTAATTCTGTTACTCAGCTCCCTAAGTTGCTTAAGAAGTAGACTCTGCAATATTTTAGAATATAAGGACTACATGTCCTTGGAAAAAAATATCTAAAAAATATCTCTCTTACCTCAAGATTACAGTGAATGAAAACACCTGGCTTGTACTCCTTTTGCTGCCAGCTGAGTGGAGAGCCACATGATTTAATAGATCATTTCACCAGGGACATGACCAAACTTCCCCTTGAAAGATGTCTTATCCAAAAGGGTCCATGAATGAGGAGAGAAGACCTTCAAACACAACTGAGCTGAGAAGGCTAAAAGTCTCTTTAAAATGTTATATTAAATCTGTAACTAAAGTTATAAAATCTGAACTTCAACCCAGGTCTATTTTCCATACCAATATATAGAAATCTCCTTTAGGATATCAAATGTCAAAGTTGGTTTTATTGTTTTCCATAGTTATTAGTGTACTCAGTAATTATTAGTCTACTTTTTGCATTTTTATACAGAATATAATTTCCAAACATTAAAGTTCTTCCACAAGAGAATGGTTTAGTGAAAGATAAATTAAGTTGTTGTTACATTGAGGAAATGCTGAATAATATCTGATTTATTTGAAGCATCTTACATCAATTTATAACTAATATACTTAAAATTGGTAGTGAATGAAAACTTTTTCTGATACAAGACTACTAAATAGGAATGAATTGTACTTCTATAAATATTATTTGATAACAAACAACCAGTACCTCTACCTTTACAAACAATTACAAGAAGGAATTTTCTATAACTATGAAGAAAGATATGTTCCATAATAAACATGAAAATTATTAGTTTTTTTGTAAAGCTCATTTTGATGGCTAATAATATGTGTAAACTTGACTGAGAAACTATGCCCAGATATTTGTACAAATATTATCCTGGATGTTTCTGTAAAAGTGTTTTTGAAATGTGATTAACATTTGCATCAATGGACTTTCAGTAACTCAAGTATCCTATATAATAAAAGCCTAGGTGGCATCATACCCTCATATGACGCCCTCGCATGATGTTGTCACAAGATGGCCACACGCACAGCGGAGGTGGGGCCCAGTGGCCACTCTGCACAATGAGGTATGAGGGTCCTGTGGCTCTGCATGACGCGAAGGAGGCCAGTCCCGGTATCTCCACTGCCTCACGCAGAGGA
>NW_005871202.1:1462716-1548488 GCF_000147115.1 Myotis lucifugus | reverse complement strand
AGCCATTGGTCCTGGATTGTGAGAGGGATGTCCGACTGTCAGTTTAGCAGGGATCAGGCCTAAATCAGCAGTCAGACATCCCCCAAGGGTCCCAGATTGGAGATGGTGCAGGCCAGGTTGAGGGACACCTCCCTCCCCCATGCTCGAATTTTGCGCACTGAGTCTCTAGTCCTTAATAAAGGGAATGAGCCTGGTCCAATCTGCCAGGACCTTGATAGACCAAAGACTGATCTCCCTGATCAAGAAGGAATTCTGCCAGCTGACTGCCTTTGCACTTGAACTATAACTCTTCCTTGGACCTCCATCCTGCCAGTCTACATGGCAGTTTTTGGATTTACCAAGAACTCCACAATCTCTGAGCCAATTCCTTAAAATAAATATCTGTCTCTCTGTATCTCCTGTTAGACACACACACACACACACACACACACACACACACACACACACCTCTTTTATATGTTTTTCCAGAGAAACCCAACTAATATAATTGCAAACATAATTTCCAAACTGAGTAAATATGAATAAAAACTAAATATAAATTAAATACAAGTGCCTTAGGGGTAATTTAAGTAATGAAGGAGATACAAAAATAAGTGTTATATGTTGTTGTAACTCAAGAGCAATGGGCCTAGAGTGGATTCATTGAATGAATGAATAAATGAATGAATGAATGAATGAATGAATGAATATACAATGAACTGTCACTAAACTATCAGGTATGACCAAGAGGAAAAAGCAAGTATAAAATATTTAATCTACATTGAGCATATAATGGTTCTTAGCAGTAAAAGAAAAATAAGGAAAGATTAAAAAATAGGAGGGAAATATTTCCATAGAGAAGTTTTATTAAATAAAAACATTAAAAAATAGCCAATTTTCTCTAGGAGTTTGTATAACTGTCACAAAACTTGCAAAAACGTTTTCCTAAAGAATAAATTTGGCTTCATTGCTGAATGTCAGGTGCTATAATGAGCAAGTGAACTCCACAAGCCTGTTGGTAGGAATCGCATCTCCATGCTGTCCATTGGGTAACAGATGCTTAAAAGGTCAAGCCACTTGCTCCCACTTGTATAACTAGGAGGTGCTGTAGAGGTCATCCATTCAACCTGGCCAGCTCCAGAACCAGCCTCCAAACATAGTGTGATGAGAAAGCTTGCACGTTACTAAAAAACGGTTTGAGATTTTGAACCTTGAACTATTTCTAAATACGTGAACATTCACTATCTACCCTGTTTTAGATTTGACATTTCTGATGTGAGGACAAGAGACAGCTAATTTCCTGAGGTCTTTCCCAGGTTTACGATTGTACAATTATTCCTGCTGTAGTTTTAGTGATTTAACTAACCTCCAAAATATTGTAAAAAAAAAAAAGAATCTCTTTTAGGGGGATGGGGAGGAGAGTGCTCAGGATGTTTAAAGTGGCAACGGAAGGTATCAAAACTATGCTGCTGATCTTTGGAAAAGGTAATTTTGTTTGAAAGGAATCTTTGTACCACATAAAGTACATGTGTTGTTTCTTGCACATGTTTTCCTTCTATAATCATGAAACTGCGCTTTAGATCTCAGCTCCCTAGGGGCCAGGCTAATTTTGAAAACAGAACTGGCTTTGTCCTTCCCTTCACGAACTAAACATTCACTAACAACCATACAATAATAAACCAATGTGGCTCTCATTTTCATACATTAAAATCATCATTGCTCTTACAAATAACATTTTAAAGAGTCATATGTCTCTTATGGGTATCAACGCAGATCCAAACATTAGTATAAAGCCACAAAGAAATACTGTATGCATGAAAGATGTAAGTATATTTTTGTATATAACTATGGATGTGTCTGCACACGTAATTTTATGAAGTATGTGTAAATATAATTTACGCTGGAAATTATCTCAATGTTTTGTTTTCTCTTAGGCCTATACATTTATTTCCCCAGAAATAAGAAGTCATTTCACAGAGAGTTGAGGCAACTGCAGATGTCAGCAGCAGTTTGTGTAGAATTACTATGTTTCCTAAAATACTGCCATCCAACAACGTAACATATAAAGGTAAAGAAGGTGGCCAGGCATCGTCTCTGGAATTGCTTGTGTGGCAAAAGATCGGATGCCATTCTCCTAAATACCAAATGAAGTAGAAAGAACGGGTTTAGAAGGAAGACAGTGTGTCTGCTTTCCAACATTTACACATGGAAACACTATGGGATTATCCGATAGAGAAGTTCACTCCAGAGTTTGGAGTCAGATTATATATTATTCTGAATCCTATAAAATTGCCGGTATTTGACCATTTGACCTACCAAAATGGCAATTCCATACACTCAGCCTATACGTAGGTCTTAGAGAGCTGAGCCTACAGTTGTAATATCGCCGAGGAAGCCCCGGTAAGTGGTCAGAGGAACTGGGGGAAAGGGAAGTCACTGACAAGCCTCCTTAGTATTGCCCTTGTGTGTTTCTTCACGGAGTGTGAGCTGGCCTTTCTTGGTTTAGGTTTTTACGGTAAT
The DNA here is from genome assembly GCF_000147115.1 of Myotis lucifugus. Taxonomy (NCBI): domain Eukaryota; kingdom Metazoa; phylum Chordata; class Mammalia; order Chiroptera; family Vespertilionidae; genus Myotis; species Myotis lucifugus. The sequence continues at coordinate 1,545,989 of NW_005871202.1, read as the reverse complement.
TAAAAACTAAGTTTTGTTGTAAGTAAGCTTCAAGTAGATTTTCTGAACTTTTTTCTTTTAAAAGAGGCCTGATGGACACCTAGAGAGAGTGAGATGACCAGAGGAACGTGAGAAATTCCTAGTTTACCACCCCCCCCATCTGCTCTTGGGGCCATACGCTCCTTGGGAGGTCTCAGCATTGGGCCATACCACCAGCTGACTTGTGCTATTTGCCTTGTATTGTGCTCAGGACTACAGAATAATAGCATCACTACCCTTCAGAATGAAGAGAAAAGTCACTGTGAAAACCCAGTTGACCATTTCTCAAACGCACCTCCGCCTGTATCGGAATGGAGGTGAATGAAATGCTGCACTCACAGACCCCATCGCTTCTCAGAACCTCTTGCTGAAAAACTCTATTCCTACCTGTAGTTTACAAATGTTTTCAAAATGTACTTCCATCTGAAAGTGTTTCTATGTGAATATATCACTCTTTAGCCTGTGCTTCCAATCAGTCTGCTTTCTGAAATCTCCTTTTACTCATGAAAAGCTTCTCTTTCTTTAACCTCAGTTCAAATACTACCATGCCCGGGAGACTTGGGATATCATCTTTCTCTCTCAATCTACGTCATGAAACATGCATAGGTTCACTTGTTTTGTCCACACATTTCAATTAAATGCTCATCCATGAATAGAATATATCTTTCTTTCCTAAATAAAACTTACAGTCTAGGGATAATTACAAAGAAGTGTACAGAGTGTCCCCAAAAATGTATACACACTTTAACAGCTGAGAGCTCAATTTTGAAAATGAAATTTATTAATAAACACTGCCTTTATAATGATTCAAAGTGCGTGTGTACATTATTTTGGGACACCCTATGTTAAGTGCCCAACTGTTGAAAATAGTTTCCAAATACATAATTACAAACGGGAAACCCAATAGAAAACAGGAGGTCCATGAGCTGTTGATGGAGGAGGTGAGAGGTGAGAAGGAGAGATTCTGCTGAAATAGGAAGGAGATGCCAGGTCAGGAAGACACCTTCGTTCCCAGGAGAAAGGCTGGGATTCTTCATGACGGGAAAATAGCTATTGAATGATTTTAAGTAAGAGTGCGACATAAGTGGGTTAAATTTTAAATGTACACTTGGGCTTCAGGATGAAGTATGAGTAGGGTCATCTTTCAGACTCATTTGCTTGGGACAGTCCTGATTCATTTCATGATTGCTGTATTGGTGTCATTATTAATACTCACTCCCCCCACCCCCCGCCCCGCTCCATTCTCAAAAAAGGTACTGGATTGGCCATTCTAAGAGAAGACTATATGGGAAGTGAATGAAGCTGAAAGAGGCAACAGAGGCCAGTTGGAATTCTACTGAATTAATGTACTCTAGACAGAAAGGCACCTACACGAAGTTAGTGGCCAGGGAGATGAAGCTCAAGTGGGAAGCATTTTTTTTTCTACCATCACCAATTACTCGCACCTTGATCTAGCACTTAATACATTTCGTTGTGTGTTGGGATTTATTACTCATATGTCTATTTTCCCCATTCCATCTTAAATTCCTGGAGGGGAAGAATGACACCTTCCAGTTGTGTTTTTGTTCAGAGATTAGTGCAATGCCTTGAACAAACTACTTGCTGAATAAGTATATATTGATTTGAATTCATAAAACTTTACCAGCACATTTACAAGGATAAATAAGTGATTAAAGGCTTTGGGTGGGTTCCTTATCATTCATGAGAAAGAGATTTTAATCCTCATGAGTTAATAACGTGTATAGTGTATAGTTTTCATCCTTTCCCCCTAGTTCTATTAGGTGATTTCATCATATTGGGCCATCAAATGAGATCTCTATTACTTAAAGATTAACTCAGAGACCTGATTATCAAAAGAATGGGTGCCTGCTATGAATTGATGGCAAGGAGGCATTGGGCTTGATCAATAGTACAGTCTCAACAAACATTTTTGAATGAACAACTATGTTCTCCATTTTTGTACAGTTGGCAAAGGTATAAGTCTCAGTTCCTTCTTGCTCCGTTACCATATCCTCTTATGCATGTTTTATATGATATGTAATCTTGTATTAAAAGTACTTGGACATATGTCCTTGAGTTCCGCCAGGTAAAAACTATGGCTTGTGTATGATTGCATTTCCATTGCCTAGATGAATGTTTGGTGTTCAGCCAGGTTTTTATTCCTTTGAAAGCACTGATGTTTAAGAAATTACCTTTGCAGAAACGATGCCTTCAACTAAGCCATCTAAACAATACTCATTCATTTAAAACACTGTCAAAGAAAAGGGGGTGATATTTAGAATGGTGAATTTTTTATTCTATGCAAAAAAAAACAAGCAAGCATGAAATAAGGTATTCTATCTACTGCCCATGTGATAATAAGTAGATCCCCATGCACGGCTATAATTAACATGAAATATAAACTTACAGTGTTCAATTTAAGCTTCCTTCTCAAATAAATTGCTTTATGGTTTCCTGGGGAACTGCTGTCTGAGGTTTATCAGCAGGGTAACTATGATTCCATACATGGAATCTTGCATTAATCAGCAAATTCGCTGCTCCAGAGTTCAACGTATTTGTCTTATCTCCATACTGCAATTTCCTCACCCCGAAATACACACAACTCAACAATGTGCATGCTAGGTCATATTTAATTTGTAATGCTAACAGCAGAATTGCTTCGCAGGTATCCCCAGTGTGATTCATGCTGGCACCCACCCTTTGCATTTTATGATCGCATTTATTCCCTGTCTGATTTTTTCCAAAACTCTGTAAAAATTATTTATGCCCAAAACTTCAGGATGGATCCACAACTACCTCATTTTCTGACCTACTTTCCCCCAACAACCCCAAAAGGTCCTGACCTCTATTATCAAAATCTCAATGCAGATGGAAGCTCTGATGAGATTCTAATTAAGTGAAAACCTTTCTGTAATTATACCTGTTCACTATTTAATGAGACTTTTCTATAATTAGAAGTTTATTTGGACACTTTAAGGTCTCACAGACTATGGCTGTGGTTCCCTAATTCAGACATTTTTCATTCGCCAGGGGGCGAAGTTCTCTTCCCCACAATGCATCACTGCCCAGGGAACTTCCTCCTTTAATTAAGTGCACAGTATTGTTGAAGGATGACTCACAAAACTTATTTTCACTCATCTTTTTCTCTTCTGGGCACAGAGCCGAATTGATGCCCTAAGAAGTGTAAGAACTTAACACGTTGGGTTATGTATAAAGTGTTTACGGGTGGCTAACTAATATTCTCATTACCATTTTTAAAATCATAGTTAAAGTTTACCTTAGAAAGAGACACAAAGTCCTTGAGTCTGTTGGGGGTAAAGGGAACAGGGGCAAAAGAGAGAAACAAAAGAAGGCTTCAAGTCCTAACTGGCTGAGGACTGGACTTTGGGGTAGGGAGCCAGGAAGGCTGATAAATTCAGTTCACAGGGGTGAGATTTTCTCTGGAGCTCAATTGTGCTCTTGTTTCTTCTCTGTATCTTGTCTCATTTCATGTTAAATCAGTTTTGTTAAATACCTTTTCCTTGTCCCCTCCTTCTCAATATCCTAGAGAAACCAGACTCCTCTCAGACTCATGTGTCCACAGGAAACCAGGTGTTACTCACAGGTAGCAGGTTCCACAGCGTGAAGCAGGTAGTGAGAAAGGACGACATTAGGCGCCAGGATGAAAGCTGGCTCACTGATGGTCCCTCTAAAGCACCTGGGTAGTGTCTGAGGCAGCCTTGTCTATGCTCTCAAGAACACATTTAGGCCTTTTGCTTGTTGGTCTGCCCTAGTTTAAGATCAATTCTTTGCTCTCCAGCTACAGGATGTCCAAACACTTTCTGTCCACTTAGAGAATCATACTAGTTCTCATTATTTAAAATAAACTTTAGCAACTTCAGTGCAACATTAGAGGACATGAAGACACTAGTGAAGACCCCGAGAGCGTCAAATCTCCAAGCTCCCAGATCAAAAGGACCAGCAGTACCTGCTATTCAGCTCAGCTATGTTGAGGATCTGACCACCATTAGAGGAAACATATCAGCATAAGGAAGAAACTGACCCCACACCGTTTGTCTTGATTAGATGCACTCATTTTACTGGTCTCCTGTGGAATAAAATGCAAGTGATAGGCATGTTCATGTAGCTTTCTATTAAATATAAATGTAACAACTTTAAGGAAACTTGAAATCTTAATTTTCAATGCCCTCCTTCTCCCCCCAAAAAATATTGAGCAGTAACAAATGCTGTTTGCACATTTAAATAATATTTAAATAATGTGCTGGTTACACTAGTTGAAATCATTTCAAAATTATCTACTGAAATTTAAAATAAAGTGCACAGGTTTATTTTTAATATCACACAAATATTCAAAAGAGTCAATAACTAAATGAAATATCCAAAAACCTTCTTTATACAATTTATAGTGTCAAATAAGAAAAAATAGAGCTATTGTTGGCAATGTTTATAAACTTAAATCTAGTACATGTTTATTAGGTTTTTCTTTGCTGTCTAGGCATTGGTGCTATAGTATTTTATTTTTGATTTACTGTGAATCTTAAGCAATTTGCTTCATGTGTATGTTTAATCCTCCTGATTATATTTGTAAATAATTTGAGAATAAGGATGTGTATTATTTCATATCTCCCATAAGCCAAGGGTGATGGAAATAGTAGTTTTCCATGTTGAAAATTGATATAGTAATTTTAAACTGTTCCTTTTCAATGAAAAAACTCAACCATGTAAAAATTTAGACAACTTTCTAGTGAAAGCACATATTTTTCAATCCATCAGAGATTTCATATACATATATATGTATATATATGTGTATGTGTGTATGCGTGTGTGTGTATATGTACACTCACTATGATGTGCGCTGACCACCAGGGGGCGGCGTGGAGTGAATGAGGCCCTGGCCGGCAGATGGAAGGCCCCCGATCGGCCCTGATAGAAGGCCAGGCCTAGGGACCCTACCTGTGCACTTCATTATTCTAAACACAAGCATATACTGCCCTATATTGGAGCTTTCAAAATATTTTTCAAACAAAACTAGGTCACCTATTATTTATGCTGGAGTATTTAAACAGGCTATTTAAGTTCTTTACCTCTCAATTTATTATTTTTCAATGACTATTTACTCCAAGAGAAAGTTCAAGTTTATGGATAACATCACTTATTTATGACAGAATGAATCTTTTAAATCTGATAAAAATTACAAGGTTATAAAGTATATTAAGTTCTCTAACAGATGACTTAACTTCTACACTTTCTGACATTTTCTGCAATAACATTTTATTTTAAATGTCAACCATACATAAATTCCATCCCTTCAGACACTGAGATGTTAAAAAGTTCTCCATTTTAGACAGAGGGTGGAAAAAATCAGGCCTGAGAGAGTGGGAGAAAAGACACTTTAAAAGAGCTTATGAAAAATGCCTTCAAAGGTTCATTCCTTTTGTTTAGTTAGAAAAAAAACGCACCTAAAATGTGGCAATAAAGTATGCAAATGCATAATAAATTTTGAGCTGCTCATTATTACAGTGGTACAATGTTTCAGAACAACATCATAGAGGAGGAAACATCAACTACCACTTATTCCTGTGGTATAATTTGAGACATAATTTCTTTATATTTAAGAAAAAGGGACACAACAAATTTAAACTAAAGCAATCTGCCAATATTTTAGAGGTGAGATCATTCCCAAAATGTTTAAATAACCACCCTTACTTCAGATTTCATAAAGTTTAGTGACCAAAAATTTAATTAATTTTAGCATCTCTGAGTTTATGCCTAGCTCGGATATGTCACAAAACTAGACCAATTTTATAATATTCTTAATGACTACAAACCATTGGCGATGTTTTGTGCACAATGTTAACTATGAGATATTTTACATTGACTTTAATTTTCAATATTGTCTATCTAAAATCATTTTTCTTTGAAATATTTTTGTCTTAAAAATGTGGATGATTTAGAAAGCACTAACTCAATAGCTGGCAGTATTACATATTTATAAGATTACTTCTTGCCGAAACCGGTTTGGCTCAGTGGATAGAGCGTTGGCCTGCGGACTGAAAGGTCCCAGGTTCGATTCCGGTCAAGGGCATGTACCTGGGTTTCGGGCACATCCCCAGTAGGAGATGTGCAGGAGGCGGCTGATCGATGTTTCTCTCTCATCGATGTTTCTAACTCTCTATCTCTCTCCCTTCCTCTCTGTAAAAAATCAATAAAATATATTTAAAAAAAAAAAGATTACTTCTTGTCCAGATTCTCATACTCATATTCATTACCTCTTAGATGAATTGCTAGAAGAAATCTGTATTTCTATTCTCTTTTTACCCTGCTGGGGGCGATGTGTCTCCATTACTACTTCAGAAATGACTAGAAACTACTCATAGTTAGAGAATCAGAATGTTCTTTTAAGCAACAGTCTCAGTCACTAAAGTAAAATGGGGGCAGCATGCCAAATATATGTCCTAATAAAACATTTTAACAATTGCAAACATGTACAATTTTATAGCTTATTTCTACAACCTGCATAGTAAATTTTTAAAAATGATGCAGTAATGAATAGAAATGAAGTCTTTTTTCCCACCTGCACAATAATTTTATATAGAAAGTGTTTATTACTAAAATCCTTAGAGCGCCCTAAAACTAACTATACATTTTCTTCTTGATACTTCTGACATGATAACTCATAAGTTAAATGGATGAAGGGAATAATTGAATAACAGATTGGAAAGAATACTCTTATTTAGCTACAATGAAAATATGGCAGTCTATTTCTTATTCCACATATTAAAATTAGTACTTCATATTCAAATTCCATTATATTATTTTAAAATTCTTTTTTCAATAATGATAATTATTCAAGAACTACACAGTGATAAAAGTAATCATTTTTTTTAAAAAAATTTATATTAAGAAAATGATGAAACATCATCATGAAATGCATTTCTTATTGATTTACATAAACTCTTTTAACGTTGCTTGCATTTAATTTTGTATACAGAAACAACCCTCAAGCTCTTATGTTAAAATTATTAAAAACATTCACACACTATTAAAGACAGAGAAAGGTAACAGAATACTATGCCTTATAATTTTCAATATGTAAATTAACTGGAATTCATACAGCAGGAAAAATATTATTTTCCCTTTATCCATTAGGTCTTCCATGACAATTTTGAGCGAGGGTGCTCTTTCTTCCTTTTGATCCATAAACCTACCTATATTTTGAGTTATTTAAAGCAAAAGTATAGTTCACATTGTATATCCTTTCATTTTGTTCTCTTGTGTCCTTAAACACAGGAACTCCTTAAATATAATAATTTTGATACATTCACATTTCTTATTTTTATCTCATGATTTATCCAGTACCTACAGATATGAGAGTATATGCATATCACATTTAATTTTTTTCTACAAATAAGATATAAAACATGGTCTGAACAAATCTAACCATTTTCTCATTAAATCTTAGATAAGCATGCATTTCATTTTATAAGAATAAATGAACATACCAAAAGATCAGCAAGATTTTTTTAACATACACCCAAAATTTATCAATACTTAGCTTTTCTTAGTACTTGGACCATATTGCGTGAAAAGAAAGAAGTGGCTATGAGACAGTACTCTCCAGACGTGGAATCAAATCACACACACACACACACACACACACACACACACACACACACCACAATGGTTATATCATAAATTTGCAAAATATAGTTAAAGATAGAAAGAATAACAAGAAAAAGTAAGAATTGAGATAGAAAAAAAATCTCTATTACTATTACTAATAATAATGAAGGTGTTCAAACATCTCCAAAATGGGCCATTTTTGAATGTGGCTGATTTTGAGTTGAAGTCAGTCAAGACCATCAGATTCAAGAAAAACGTTTACCTCTCCCTTACCTGCTGAAAAGGATTTAGATAGAGGGCCCGGTCCAAGAAAAGATCTATCACCTGAGACAAATACAAAGAATATGGGCTAGTGAAGGAGCCGGGGGTGTGGGGGGGGAGGACCTGGAGATCAAAGTCCTCTTGGTGTCCCATTGTTTCTGCTGACATGACAAATATTGGCTCTTCCCACCCCCCTATAAACGGTCTCCCCACCCCCACCCCCACGGAGGTCCTAGAACCTTATTCCCTTCTCCTTAGCTCAGGATGGCACATACCCCTCCAATAGCTTGACCGTCTGTGGGTCTCACATGCTTATGGGTTTCCTGTACATACGTAATTCATCCCCCCCGCCTCCCGTGAATCTGATCATTTGATCATACACCAGCCAAAGAACCTAGAAGGACAGACGGAGCATTTTTCCTCCCAACAATAACAATAACAATCAGGATTATGTTGGGAACATTTGTCCTCATGACACAGAGTAAAAGCAAGAATCAAAGTGGATGCCTGTGAGGTTCTCTGGCTATAATATTTACCATCCACTTTATGAGGGAGATTATAGTTACCTAATTATGAGTACTCTAAAGTGTTCCCCAAGAAGTTAAATTGTTGATGAAAAGGGAGGGATGTCACAGTCAAAGGGCCAGGGGAGGAGCTATGCAGGTAATGCAATGTGAGAAAACAGCCTGCTTCTGGAACCTCCAAACACTCAAGACCTGAACGTAAGAGCGGCCGAGGAATATTTTTTCAATGTCCACTCAAGAACTGTCTAGGGATAGCTCTGTCCTACCAAATGACCTTGAACATTTAGGACACTGTGACAAATATAGTGCATAGTGAATCGGAAAATGGAGTTATTATATAGTTGGGTTATTCAGTTAGCTCTCTTTGTCTCAATAACATTCTGAACAAGCAACCACCTAATTAAAAACAAAGAAAGAAAAGAAAAAAGTCTTTCCATATAATTTGTCCCAAAGGAAAAAAATAGTTTTAATGCCGATAGGAGCCTTCTGGTATATATGACCAGTGGTGAATTAAAATCAATAATGCACTATGTTGGCTTATGCATCAGTCTCTGAGAAGCTGTAGACAATGAGGATGCAGCTTTGGGTAATGGGACATAGCTCACTGTGTGGACATAATCAAGATTTTCAGCCTCTAAAACGGAGGAATAGACAGACCCCTGTTAAAATAAACTTGTTTACTCTGGCAACCAATCAACAGTAATCTACCAAGAATGAGCACTGTAATTCATTGCTCTTTAGTTATGTTCACAGAGGTGTGGCATGGATGTATGCATGTATGTAGGCTCATGAATAGAGTCATTGATGAAACCTTCCCATTGTACCCAGATGTATTGCATCTGGAGAGAAGGAGGGACTGAAACTGTATCTATAACCGATAGCTTCTGCAGTCGGAGTTGAATTCTTGATTTTCAGTTGACGAGCAGAGTGCTTCCCTTGACCCTCCCCTCAGCAGCTCCAAAATGTTCTACAGAAACCAAAACGTGCCACTTGCAACCTGGCACCCCTACCCTTGTTAATGACATGGCCACCGTTCTCATTACTCAGGCTGCAAGTCAGAGCCATCTCTTAGCCTCTTGGTTAACACATCATGAGCTTTGCGGCACGGAACTGGGTTCTGTGCCCACAGGCCATTTATTTCACACCTCACAGCCTCCATTTCTGCGTATGAAATGGTGACAGTGATTCAGTGCTCTCCGTGTTGCTGTGAGGGGGAGATGTGATGATGCCTCATAAACCTGAGCACAGTTCTGGCTCAGAAGGAGGCTCAGTAAATGCCTGGGCAATGATTTGGGAGTAAATGACAATGTGGATGTAACTGGGCAGCCGTGTGTGCCACAGTCATGCCAGGAATATAGCTGGCTTTTTTCTCTATCAAAAAAAATAATGCAAAATTTTTTAATGTTTTGTGTGGGATGGTGCCTTGTGAGCAAGAGGCAGGAGGATTCTGGGTGGTATTAAGTCAAGTATCAGTCTTTGTAGACACTGCAAAGACCAGCTGGATATTTAGCTGTGGAACAAGACTTCAACTGTCATTGGTTTTTTATTTGCTTGGTTGGTTGTTTTAATCCTAACTTGAGGATGTGTTTTTATTGAGTTTTAGAAAGAGAGGAAGGGAGGAAGGGAGGAAGGGAGGGGGGAGGGAGAGAGAGGTGAGAAAGAAACAACAATCCGTGATCTCCCAGGGGTTGAACCCTCAACCTTATGGTGTACAAGATGATGCTCCAACCCACTGAGATCCCAACCATAGCAAACTATCACTGTTTTTAAAGGATAAGTCTCCACATATAAAACAGTTTTGAATTTGGTATAGGGTGCTAATAAATCCCAAAATGTTAGATATATTGAAACCGTGCCCTTTAATATGTTTGAGCCAAGTATCTTATTTGGCTTTCGAATTTTTTCTTCCCGTTTGAGGGGAGTGAGAATTAGAGTAGTTAGGTTCAGTTTGTGAGCCTAGTGGTTAGCGACAGTGCATGAGATGGAACTCACACTCTACCCTCCTAGTCAATGTTTTTCCCCTTCACTGACCTACAGCATCTCCTAAACTTAAGTCTAAAGGCCAGTGACCATATCCTTACACTGCTCTCCTTACTAAATTTTATTCTAAGGCCACTTTTATTATTGGCATTTTCTTAACTCTAAATGAAACGTAATAATATCATATGTCTTTAAGGTACAAAATATAAAACATTAAATTCTTGTAAGAGACATATTTAAGTAATAATTTCACATCCTTATACTATTTTCTTTATCTGTAAACACACACACACACACACACACACACACACACTCACACACTCACACACACTCACCTTTCTAACAACTCAGGTTTACTTAGTAAAGTGTTGATTATATATATATATTTTTTTAAAAAATATATTTTATTGATTTTTTACAGACAGGAAGGGAGAGGGATAGAGAGTTAGAAACATCAATGAGAGAGAAACATCGATCAGCTGCCCCCTGCACACCCCCTACTGGGGATGTGCCCACAACCAAGGCACATGCCCCCGACCAGAATCGAACCTAGGACCCTTGAGTCCACAGGCCGACGCTCTATCCATTGAGGCAAACAGGTCAGGGCTGATTATATATTTTTAATATTGATTTGATTTGTATGAAGCATATGTCATATAATGCTACACATATTTTGTAAATTATTACTGATTTCAAGAATAGTATTTTTTCAATGGGGCATAGATAAATTAGATAATAAAATGACAGATTTCAGTGCATCTTCCCCTATTTCTCTACTAAAATTACAACAGCAACATTAGAAATTATGTATGTGTATGAGGATTTTTTCCTTCCCAACAGAAGATAACATTGTTCATCAAAAACAAAATTAAAGAAAGCAATTTTTAGTAGAAAAGGAATGGCATGTGAACCAGAAAATGCACATGAATATAAATATTCACAATTTCTCTGGGTCTTCTATACTTATTGCTTATTTACTGATACGCATGTTAACAATGCAAAATCCACTATATTGTATCAATTTTGTATTCTTTATTAGTGGCAGAGTGAGGACTAGAATTTAGGTCTCCTGAGAAGTGCCACATTCTTTGAAGATGGCTTGATAGCTGTATGTGCAGTTTTAATCTCTATATTTATTACGGGAGATATTTTATTCATGGTTTGATTTCTTTACTTCTTTTTATTCAACCTTAAATCACATTCATTTGTAAGGAAAAAATTCTTAACACAAACATACAAAACAGAGTCTAAGAATAGCAACCACAACAAACTCCGCCCTGATGAATTGGAAAGGAGGAACTCAAAATGATGTTAGTTCAAATGCATCTCTGTTATTTCGTTTATTATATTGGCTCCACTAGAAAGCTTTCCCTCTGTGTGTGTTCCATGCCCACCTCTCCTTTGGAGCTAAGATCCAACATGACATCTCAATGAAGTTTGCCTAGATTCTGTGGTAATAACTTATCGCTTTAAAATGGTTACAGCGCATTTTTCTCACCTATATGTGCCTACTACACACTTTCGGAAGTTTTAGTTGAACAAATAAGACTTTTTCCCCTTCAGCTGAATTTTAGACTTATTGAGAGTGAAAATTAAGTCCTATAGACCCCCACCTCTAAGCCATTTAACACTCAATGAAACATCTCATGAATAATAGAGGTAGCTCTATGTTGGAAGGTGTGGAGGCCCAATCTGATAGACATACATAGACAAGATTTGTCTCAGCTAACTTACATAAAACCACTACAGTAAACTGGTACATTTTTCTAAGGTTTCAAAGTAAGAAAACTACTCTTAATGATTCCTTCAAAAATCATATAGCCCTTAAATTCTGTAACCAAATATATTTGAAATGAAACTGCTAAAAGATAAATGCATCCCCCAAAGAATGATAGATAGCAAGAAGGAGCAAGAGACAACACACAGCGCTAACTCAGGTGAGAATGATCGTGATAACATTTGATTTTCTAGACTCTGTGTTTGAGGCAGAAGGAAAAACACCATTAGATTGCAGTGCAATCAGCCGGAGGTTTTCAAGGTTTGTGTGGCGAGGACCACCATTGGGATCTCCCAGAAATCACTTGCACAGGATGAAGACAGCTGTTGTGAGCACTGGAACTCTTCCCTGAGTCATATTCTTGTCCTGCTGCTGGAACAGTCGGCCTGGCAGATTGTCACAGCCCTTAACCAAAGGCAGACACAGAGGCCGTGGTAAATAGTCCAGTGGTTTGCCTTGTGAGGGATAAATCTGAGGTGGTTCTACCTCCCAGAATTCCCGGTCCAGACAGACTCCAGTTGTCCTCGATGACCCTCGCTTGATGGCACAGCCTTTGCGCCCTTCTCTCCTGTCTCCCTTCCTCACTCCTACGCCCTTAATTCCTGCATCACTGACCACCTCCCAAAGACTACTTCCACTCAAGTTTTTATCTCAGAGTTTTCTCCTGAGGATAAAGAATACAAACAGAGGCTATTGTTTGCTTCTGGTATTTCAGATGAACATTTTCTGCTTCTTTCTATTTAAAATTTTGACACCAAAAATTATTTTTGGTCTTTGAGTCTTTATATTTACAGCCCACAAAATCCTTCATGACCCAATGTAATTCTGACCAAGCTAGAGACCAAAGTTCACTCTTATCATAATTGTAGATGATCCTATAGGATGCTTTTATCATGTGGCTTCCCAAATACAGGAATTGAGAACACGAAACCTAGTTCAAATGAGAAATTGGTCAAAATAAAATAAACTAATGCTGCAAAATTTGATTCATGAGGGGAAAGTTATTGACTCTGCTGATCTAGGTAGGGAAATTACTTTTCACAGATATCAAAACTTTGAGTTGAAAAAACTTTTAAAGATGGTCTAATGCTACATTTTAGGTGAGTTTCTTGTGCTGATTCAAGGAAAAGTTTATCATACAACTGCAAATTGTGGCGAGCTTATCAGGCTCATGTGAGTAATATTTTAGTGTATAAGCTTTTCAGTTTTATATATATGCCACTGGAAGATTGGTTTCTTGGTTGAAATAATAAATGTATGTGTCATAACTACACCAATGCAGTGAATTAGTTTCATTTGTAGACAATGCATGCGTGTCTCTTTCATTCATTAATTCATCCAAAAACATTAGCTTAGGATCTTATATTTCTCTTATTGTGCTAATCGGGAAAACAGGGATGGTCTATGTTATTCAGTGTTTCATAATCTAGTGGGTTTTAATTGAACTTCTTATCACACTTATATGTTGAGAAAATATAAATGTTAAATTTTGCTTTAGTTATCTGAGAGATGTTATGGAAAAAAGGTATAAAACTTTAATAAATATAGCTTTTAGGTAAACAAATCTGAAATGTTAGTGAGATAGTTCACAGATTTATAAAGGATCTCACCATTAAAAACAGAGTTAAAACAGAAGTGTTTCATACTTAGTGTATTTATTAAAAGAATAACAGATCTTTATTTTTATTTTGTCCTGAAACATTAATTGCAACAGATTTATGAATGACCTAATTCAGTATTAAGTTTTAGCAATAAAAACTTTATTACAACACTTGTTATGAGAAACATGACATAAAATTTTAAAAAGCAATTCTCAAATATTGTGCTTATAGTCTCAGCCTTGAATGGTATTTTTTCCATGATTAGTATTCCTATGTAATTTTAAACACTTCTCTAGTTTATGTTAAAATGTATGTTTAATAATTTAGGTAAAAGCATGAAAGCCAAGATAAGAATTCAAATAAAATAACTACTCCCCTTACTCCCCCAAAAGATTCATGAATTTATTAAAATAAATGTTTAAACTCTTTACCATTCCAGGATTCATTGAAAGTATATTAAATTATTAAATTTATAATGTATGGGACTTCAGGTTCAGAAATGGTGGATTCTTTCTTAACTTAAACTCACTAAAGATATAATATAATGCCTTTTGTTTTCTTTTTTAAAAATATATATTTTTTATTGATTTCAGAGAGGAAGGGAGAGTGAGAGATAGAAACATCAATGATGAGAGAGAATCATTGATTGGCTGCCTCCTGCACACCCCCTACTGAGGACTGCCCGCAACTCAGGTATGTGTCCTGACTGGGAATCGAACCTGGGACCTTGAGTCTGCAGGCCGATGCTCTATCCACTGAGCCAAACCAGATAGAGCATGTCTTTTGTTTTCTTAAAGGTAATTCTCAACCTTAACAAAATCTTATGTGATCTAAGTAGGAATTACTAAAATCTCATCTGCCAATCACTACCCTGGGGGAAAGAATAGGATGAAATGGAATACTTGAATTTTAGATAATTCAATAAACTTATACTTGCAATTTTATTGGGAAAATTGACACATGGCTCAGAGGAAATGATGATTTTTAAAATTTGTATGTATTTTAAGGTTTATATTAATATATAGTCTCTTTTAAATATAACAAGACAACTCTAAGTAGGTTATAACTTTTAAAAAATAATGCCAATATGTAAATGAAGTTAACAAAATTTAATTTCCCTCAGGGTAGAAACACTGCTTATGTTCTTTGTTTCTCCAGAAACTTTATTCCAGGAGTTGGCCATAGGGCATGCCATTCAATCAATGTTAGTTAAGAGAAGTTCTACGTAAGAATAAGAAGCTAATGGAAAGGGAACAAAATCATAATAGGAAATAGTATGTAAAATGCTCTATAAATAAAAATGTTTCATCAATTTGAAGCTTTAATCCAATAAATGTTTACAGGTCACTCAATATGACAGTCATAAAATAAATGTGGCTTTACTGTATCTACTCATAAAAGATTGTAGAGTATCTTTATAATCATTTTTTTCATAAACCTAATATACTTTATGCATTTACTCACTTAGGGAAGGTCTGGATTTCCCATTTATAAATTGAGATGTCTCCTTTTTTGTTTTTAGATCTCTGCCCAATGTTTATTTGATAGAACAAAAGACTTGTTTGCATAGGAGGGATAAGGCAAAGGAATATCCAAAATGAAAAACGGATTGATGTATAGCAGCTGTTACTCCATGCGACTCACCACAGCCACCTTATACTTGTACCTTTACTGTTGGAAAAACACCACCTACAACCATTGCAGCTTCCTCACTACTGGCTGGGATAGATGTGGGTGACTTTCCAGGCATGAAAAGGAACACAGAGAGAGTAAGTGTCTGACCCACTTTTATAAAGACAGTAAGTGGGAGAGACAACTCTGAATCCACTGTTCCCCACTGGATAGCCCATGAAGCTTCTCAATCCGGCAGTGTATTGTCAGAAATAAACATTTGTGTGTGTGTGCATGCACATACACATGCATAAATCAATTATCTTATTATTGGACAAAGCTGGTAAGCATAAGCAAGACATGCAAAGAGAGAAATAGTACCACATAGTACAAGCTAAAGAAGAAGCGGTAGGGTTGAAATAAAGGAAGGGAAAGAGAAGGAGAACACAGAGACCACTGTAATATGTACAAGAATTCCTATTCTGGAATTAAAAGCAATCCACATAACAGGAACAAGTTATCCAGGTGAGCTTCAAGCTTCAGAAGAGCCTAATAGGAACATAAAATTAATAGGACCCTTAAATGATATGAAGACAAAACAATAGAAGATGCAAAGGCAGAAGGCTTAGCCCAGATTTAAACACACACACACACACACACACACACACACACACACACACACACAAAAAAAAAAAACACCCCACCAAATTATTTGTGTATCAAATTGTATTAAAATAATAGATTTCATTTTAATGGCCTCAGAAGCTTTAAAAATGCCAACATCTTGGTTGCCTCACTATTCATTGACTTAACAGTTCTGGGCGCAGCCTGTGCCCTGAGATTTTTAAAACCTTCACAGGTGATTCTACTGTGCAGCCATTATTACGAACCACTGAATCAGGACCACGCAAATATATGGTGGACATGAATGCGAACTTAGATCATTGAAAGGATGGCTTAAAACTTTAGCAAGTGAAAAGGAAAGCCAAAGAATTAGAACAACCAGAAGGTATTACAGAACCAGAGAACAAAGTGACTCTAATACAGATAACCAATATCCCTGAAGTAGACACTCTAAGAAGAAAGAAAATGGTGATCTAAAATATAATAAGTGTTCACAATAAATGAACACTTTCATGAAATCAAGAGAAAAGTGAATCTGAAAATCAAAATTACACATTTACACCAGGAAAGTTTTACATAGAACAATCAGCATAAAGTAATTTATGAAGTGAATGTTTCAACATTAAGAATTAAAGGATAAAGTTTAGGCTTTCCTACAGAGAAAACAAATCATTCACAAGGGGTAGGGTTGGGTGGGAGAGAAGAATCAGTATCATCAGAGTTCAAAATACCATTTTTGTTGGAAAGTGTGAGACAGTCCTATTACAGCCAACCAAAGTTAGCAGAAAGAGGAAAAGTAAAAAACAAACAAATAAACACACACACAAGGAAATAAGACCAATAAACCATGCTTGAAAAACCCAGTCATGCATAAAATCAAGGCAACCACCTCAAGATTGGTTGTGAGCACCGATTTGATATGCATGGAAAGCTAAGAATAGAAAAATAAAGAAAGTATTGATATAACAAAAGTTTTATTTTACTTTACCAATAAAAACAAGGATAAAGGAAAAGCAATATAACATCTCACTATCTCACAGATTGTACATCCCTGAACATTCCAGTCACTTTACTATGAAGAATCCTTTTCTGCACTTTGTAGAAGAGGGGTTGGCAAACTTATTCTGTAAAAGGCCAGAGAGTAAATATTTTATGCTCTGTGGGCTGTTAACTTCCTGTCAAAACTTCTCAGCTCTGCTGCTGTGGCAAAAAGCAGCCATAGACAATCTGTGCTTCTGTTTAAACAAAACCTTATTTATAGAATCTGGGATTTGTATTTTGTGTGTCATAAATACTCTATAACATTTTTTCAACCATTTGTAAATGCTAAAACCACTGTTAGCTGGTGGGTCTTATTAAAACATTAAGTGGGCCAGATCAAACCTACAGCTATAGTTTGCCAACCTGTATTTGAGACCAGTGCTTTTCATATTAGCACTATTCACATTTTGGGCTGGAGAATTCTTCACTGTGGAAAACTGTCCCCTGCATTGCATTTTTTGTTTGTTTGTTTGTTTTAGCAGCATCTTTGGCCTGCACACACTAGATGTCCATAGCACCCATTTAGACACTGCCAGTGTGTTCTGGCTAAGAACCACTGTTCCTGACTATTATTAACCCTGTAGGCATTAAACAAAGATATTTCCATGTGTAAACTTTATCAGCAGAGAATTCAGAGGGCCTTTTTCCTCCATCTGAACACTAACTTCATTAGGGCAGAATATACTATAACGGCTCCAGCTGCCTTTTCTAACACTTAGATGCATTAACTAAATCACCTCCCTCCCCGCCACTCCTGCTTTTTTAACTCCACTTGAACCACTGTCAAGTCAGCCCTCCAAACTATACTGTTTATTATGAGATTCCATGAACTGTTCAGGCACAGTGACGTAAATTAAAATTAAATAAGTATCACCATTTAAAATATGAAAGAAATGGGTGTTGATGATTTAGCAAAACCATGCATAGTGCCTCCATTGTGAGCAAAGCAATTCCCATCAATATTAGTTTAAGGTACATACCTATAAAGAACAAAATGGTTTAAGTATTATCAGTTCTGAATTTTAGCAGTTTTCTGATATATTCAGCAAACATGTTTTTTTTATTGGGGTATAATTGACATACAATATTCTATTAGTTTCAGGTGTACATCACAGTGATTCAATATGTATTATACATTATGAAATAATCCCCATGATAAGTCTAGTTACCATCTGTTACCATCCAAAGTTATTACAATATTATTGACTATGTTCCCTAGGCTGTGCATGATTTTGAATAGGACTTCATCTGTTTGATGAAATCAAGAAAGGTAAACACATAAAGAGAATCTTGTTTCTCAATGAAATAATTCAAGAAAATACACCCACACAACTGCATAACATGTAAGGCTTCAAAGCAGAAGATAAGTTTCATTTGCATGTGTGTGTATTTCAAGAGTGGGTTTGTATGTGTTTCTCATGATTCCAAATGACTTCACAACTAAAAAATCAGTGCTAAATAAATGCTTCTTGATTAGCATAATACATATTGTGATATCAATAATTCAGCTGATTTCCCCTCCTTTGTTGTTTTTATCTTTATGGGCAAATAACTTTTTAAGTGGCTTTATGTTTTAAGTTTGACTCTAGTTCAATCATACATGCACAGATGAATGATTCTATTTATGAATCCCACTAGTATTAGTTAAGAAGACTATGTTCTGGGCATTGTTCTTAGTTCTTTTGACCACCATAAGTTATAGAGAACTATTAGTACCCTCCAGTCTTCTAGACAAACAGTAGAGATAGTCATTGGGATATCACCATAAAAGTCTGCCAGTTTAAGATCAGTAGTAATGTTTACATAAAATGACAGCCACTTTCTCTTCCCTTTCCAATTCCATTCCTTGTAATAAAACGAAATGTTCCAATGTTTCCTTTCTTTCTCACCAAGCTACTAGAGATGCATTTTCTTTTATGTTTGATGATCGAGTGCTTAGCAGTGTTTAGGGCAACCTAAGGTCCTATGTGGGCTATTGGTGAGAATAGCAATATGAACATAGTAAAATCCATAAGAAAAAAAAAATTAGTCAGTATTTTGTGATGCTAAAATATTACACTTTAAGAACATAAAATAAACATATTTCCTTTTGAAATAGTTCTTGTAACGTCAATATGACCTCTGGGACCTGTTCCAGGAGAGTTATTCCCCAGACATAGGTGGAATCCATGTGTATATTTAATGCATAATTTATGGAATCCAAGAGTTTCCCTTAGTTCTCCAGAATTTGGGAATAAGTGAGGTCAACATGGCATCTGCTGGGTGAGGGAACCCCCAAGATGAGGAAAATGCGATAGAAAATTTTAAACTGTGGTTGGATGGACAGTGAAAATCAATGATGAGAAAATGGACCATTTTTGCCTCAGAAATTTTTCACTGTTCACTGAATTAAATCCACCTGCTAATGGTTGTGAACTTGGCATTTTTCCCACCTTGGCAAATCTTTTGGTGTTAGTCATGATCACCTGCTATCGACTGGCAACTCCACTCTGGTTGTCTTGGTGATGAGACACCCGATTTCAAACTGAAACTCAATTTCAATGATTTTTTAGAATAAAATAGAGCTTCCAGGCTCCTGCTGATTGATCATGATGCCCTCCAGCTGAACATGGGTGTAGCTTCAAAGTTCCTTCTCAATAGAGTGTTCTAGGCAGCTACCACACTATATTGATTAGAATTGGTCTGTGAGATAAAAGCACTTTCCCCTCTTTGAAGATATAGTAGATTAACACTCTGGTATTACTGAGTTTAATGGAATGGTTATAAAGAAACCAAATCCTTTTCCATTTACTTACAAAAAATATGGGGACAATTCATTGATAAATAAGACTGGTTTTCTCCTGAGGGAATTTAAGTCAAGTACAAAAGAAGACATACATAATTACATGTGATACAGTATATTAAATGTTATTCTGCAGATGTTTATAATTAGTGGAGATGATCAAAAGAAAGGAGAGATCAAATATACTTGGAAGACTTCACAGAAGAAAAATTAGATATGAGAAAGATTGTATGAATTGGACCAATGGCTGAGTATTGCAAACATAGAAAATATGTAAGAGTAACGCATCAAGGTGGATACTCTGTGATGACTAGGATGGAGGTGCCAAAGTATGTGTGGAACAGAAATGGAGCCTAGTTAAAGGAAGGCAACACATGTGCCATTGGGAGGAATATTTACTCTATACTATAAAAATGGCAGGTAAATGGATCATTTTTAGAAGCAGGAGGATAACAAATATATTTTAATTTATAGAATGTATTATTGCTGAAAAGATTATAAAAGACACTTACGAGGCATAACAATAGAGGCTGGAATCACGTTAGAGGTTATTGTCACAGTCTAGGGAAGACATACAGTTTTATCTTGAAGAAATAGGAGGGATAAAGTAGAATGGATTGGCTTGAGAAGCATTTTATTCACCAAGGTAGCTAATGGATTCTGGGAATGAGAAGGAGAGAGAAATCTAGAATAATACATTTTTATCATGTGTAATTGAGTGGGGAATAAAATAATTAACTAAGGAAGACTAACACAAAGATAAAAATCTGAGATCCAGAGTAAGGGGGAGAAGCATGACAAATTCAATGTTCGACACGACCACTTTAAGATATTGAGAATCATCCAAGGAGAATACCAAATGAAAAATGGGATTACAGATTTGGACTCTGGTTCGATTGTTTTGCTACAGAATTACTTACGAAAAACAACAACTTGAAGGTTAAGAAAAAACAGGAAATATATGACCAAAATAAGCAAGAAATGTCGATGAGAAGTCAATTAATAGGGAAAAAATAGCCTGTCTAGAACTTAGTAAAAATTCACTGGTAATCTTAGCTAGAGATATTCCTCTGCGAGTTAGGAGGTAGAGCAGACAGAGGATTGAATGAGATATGAAACACATGGTTCACTGGATCCATAATGAAAAGTAGAGTGCTCTGTGATGAGAGCCACAGAAACCCAACAAAAGGAAGGTTTTCTATGAGCTGACCTATGGTATCACATTAATAGCAATGCAGAGGTAATGCACCCTTCACCGTTATTTAATTCATCAGGACATTTCTCTTTGATCTCCGCATCTTCAGCAGGAGTCATCCTGAGACTGGTTCGCCCATGGCTTGAAGAGAGATTGTGGGTACAAGATTCTTCATTTACATTCCAGAAAAGAGCTAGGTAGAAGTCCACCTGCTACCATGGACTAAAAGCCAAGTCTTTCGGTTTTGTTAGGCAAACTTAGGAAACATGTCTAGCCCTGTACTGATTCCAATAACCAGGGAAAATCCAGGTGCTACTAAATAGAATCCAGGAGGATGGGCCTGATGGGTAGTTGAACTAAATTAGGGTTCTAGCAGAAAAAAAGAGGGTCCATTTGTTGGCCAGGCAACCAACAGTGTCCTCTGTAAGGACACTGAAGAGAGTTCAGTCCCGCAGACCAGGAGCTAAGGCAAAGACATACGAGTGACATTATAATGTTATGCTTTTGCCTTTTTCCTCCTTTTGCCTACTGTTGTTTTGTGAAATTTGAGCATGTTTCTATGCTGAAGGAATGTGCTAGGGAGGGAGAAGTTGAGAGGAGAGGAGGGACAGATCAATGGAATGAAGCCTAGGATGACAAGAATTAGTGGAATTCATACCACAGATGGAGAGATGACTGCCGAGGAGAAGGCACTGGCAGGTCCATGTGTTTAGTGTTTGGGGGGCAGTTGGGGCTAAAGTTGAGAGAACCTTTACTCAGGAGGGCACTTATTTTTCCTGCAAAGTAGGAGAGGCAGAGGCCACTTGGCAAGAATGTGGAACAAGTGGGTGTTAAACTAGAGTTTGTAAGAAAAGTTCTCTTTTCTGCTTCCTCTTGTCATCCTTCTTTCAGCTCTAAGTCAGGGCCAGCATGCTGCCCTTAGCCCTCCAGAGATGCTCCCTGCTGCCCCCCACCCCCCTGCTGCCTCACAATGGTGCTCCAGGGCCACTTTGGTGCTTTCAGTTTTAATCCCTGCCCTTGTCTGTCTGCTTTCTCGCCTGCTGCCCACCCTAATTCCCTGCCCTTTGTCTCTCTGGCTTCCCCTCTGTGCTTTGTGCTCACATCCATATTTCTCTGCTGTCTTCTGTCATGACCTTTGACCCCATTGTCTAAGAGAAAGCCAAAGATTCCATCTGAAGAGGATGACCATAATTTTATCCAAATAGCTTAGTACAAGGGAAAAAAGGGAGGCTGACACTAACAGGAGATAGCCAAAATAATGCTGTAAGAATAACTTTTTAAATTTTTGTCATGGATATATTATTAGGTAGCAGTTGGTAAATATCATACATATAGTTGTCTCTATATAAAAATGGTAAGGTATTTATTAACTCAACTTAAAATTATAAAGGTTAAAATAAAATTTATTTTCAAAGTAATGTAATTATTACATTACGTAATTATCTGTTTTTTTTATTTTCCTCATCAGTTCATAAATTTTAATTACTCCAAATTAATGACAGTTCATGTCAGTAACTTCCCCATTTGCTAAAATATTTGCCAACAGAACAGTAAAATGTTTGTCTATTTACATAGGGTTTTTACTGGTGCATATACTACTGTTCAATATGACATAGAAACAGCTTTATTTTCACTTACATAAAGTGTTTTTGAAATAGACAAAACACGAAGTTTCGGAGTGGGCCAATTTTGCTTTCTTTTTATAGGAAACAGACACAGGCTTATTCTCCTTTAGTAATAGCCTGACCTACATAAATTGTGAGTAGCTGTGGTTTTCTCATTTTCCCCAGTGAGAGGAGAAATATCCGCACCCCCTTGTCCTCCTGCTACCACAAAAGGGGAAAAATGATCACAGGAGCTTTGAATACAATTTTTGTTGAGCTTGTTTTTTTCCTCACCTTAGGTGACCAGATCGATAAGACAGTCCAGCAGCTGAGAGAGAAAAAAATCAGATGACTGGAACACCGCCAGAGGCAGTTTCTCTGGTTCAGCAAGAGTCTATTATGATATGACAAAATTTAACATAAGTGGTATATAAGGAGGCAGTCATAAGTCCATACATTTTAAGGGGCAAATGCAAACATAAGAATGACTCATAACAATACTAATGTCAGCATCACTCTTCCACAAAAATCCAATATCGTGAATTTGACTTTCCGAGGCCATGTGGGGTTTCCTTTAAAAGTGATATGTCTTCATGGACACTAATTAGTAAATGATTTAACCACCCTGTAGTCAGTCTACTCTGTGGACCACAGGCTAAGATGGCTGCACATTTGCTCAGACTCTTGACAATGAGCTGCTCCTGCTAAGAGGTGGTCCTCCTTCCCTGTCTGCATGAGGGATGCAGCTCCTGAAATCCAACCAGCTCCCAGAAAGAATGGGACGCTGACATGGCCAACCTGCTCCATTCCAGGAAACGCACTGATCCATTCAGGTATCATTTATTAAAGAGCATTTGCTGAGCTCGTACAATGGAGAAGGCATCGTATATATCAGCAAATCACAAAACCACAGGAAGGCGGGGGACTTCAGAGCCTGCCTCTGGGCTTGGAATGTGCTTGTACATCTTATTCATTTGACTTTTACTATTTTTAGAAAATTCAACTCAGTTCTTGCCTTTTCTCCTCCATCCCTCCTCCATCCTCCAAAAATTCTGAGTGGTGTCTGTCTTTCTTATATGTCTTTATGTTCTGATGTTGACTATAGTTTGTGCTGTAAATGACAGCAATAGGAACAACAGCAATCAATATGTCAGGTACAGCAATAAGGGACTTATTTGCTCTATTTTATTGAATTATTGCAACAGCGGTTCTTCTTCCTATTAAGACTGCCTCTCCTTTGCTATGTCTGTTCTTTTGGATGTGGGACTCAGAGGGTTTATTCCTTATGAGACAAGCCATTCTCCAACGACCTGGACATAGCAAACTGTCCTAGGACAAGTAGCTTCATCAAGGACACTTCAGTTCCTGCCTTTGGTGACCACATCAAAACCTGTAGGAAAATAAGTCGCCCAGCCTTCTTATAATTTCCAACTTGAACTGATCACCTACCTTTCTGTGAATCTAAGTGCCCCTCGGAGTCATGCTATCTTACCTTATAGGCCTGTTTAGTTTAGTTATGTTAAAAAGATGTCCCCAATTTATTAAACTATTTTGATAAATCTTTATTAGCCTAGAATTTGAGGTCATTAAGGGAGACACTATTAGTTACTAAATGGCTATTATACATATTGAATTATTGAATATTGATAACCACCCCATGAAATGTATGCTAATATTCTCATTTTACGTAAGAGGAAGATGAGGCACAGTCAGGCAAAACACCCTATTTTGTTTTCACAACAGAAAGTGGCCCAGACACCAGGGCCATATGATTCTACAGCCTTAGCTCTCTTTGCCTTTAAACTGTGTCCCTTGCCTCCCCATCCTGCAAGGCTTACAGTAGATTTTAATGTCCTTATATAATGAACTAAAATTGCATGCTGTGTCCAGACTCACCATACAAAGAAGTTCCTTGAGCCCTAGCCAGTTCTCAGTGGATAGAGCGTCAGCCTTCAGATCCAAGGGTCAAGGGCACATGCCCTGGTTGTGGGCTTGATCCCAAGTAGGGGGCATGCAGGAGGCAGCCAATCAATGATTCTCTCTCATTATTGTTGTTTCTCTCTCTTCCTTTCCCTTCCTCTCTGAAATCAATAAAAATATTTTTTAAAAAGAAATTCCTTGAAGGCAGAGTCCTGTGACTCACTGATCTACACATATAGTTCTAAATGCAAGAGTGAGTCCACACATATCAACCACTCCCTAATAATTATAATAGTTTTCATCCAACATGCACTCATCTACTTGAACCAAAAATTCCGGAGAAAGAAACGGTGGCTCGTCCTAGAAAGCCTTCGAGAATGCTAACTCCATTAACTTTTTAGTATCTTCAAGAAAGAAAGTCTGCTTCTATGGACTCAAATTTGAAAACAATGAGCATCTGGTAAAAAGTGCAGGACACTGCCCTAGCTGGCTTGGCTCAGTGAATAGACCATCAGCCTGCAGACTGAAGGGTCCCAGTTTTGATTCGGGACAGGGGCACATGCCTGGGTTTTGGGCTCAATCCCCGGTGAGGGGTGTGCAGGAGGCAGCCAATCAATGATTCTCTCTCATCATTGATGTTTCTATCTGTCCTTCTCTCTTCCTCTCTGAAATCAATAAAGAAATATATTTTAAAAAAGTGCAGGACACTAACTTCAAAGTCTTATTATAAGGACTAACTCTACAAAAGCACAGAAAACCATATACCTATACTTCCTATTAGGGGAAATACACTGTTTTCTTGGAGGTACCATAAGTAATTGTAAATAGATACTGCATAGAGACATGTATCCACAATATTTGATTTGATATTTCCTTGAACAGAAAAGAAACTCATTCCTAATATTTCTCCTATTTAATATTCAATTTTCTGTATCAACTATATGCATATATTATTATATTCTATATAGTACTTACATATATAAAAATAATACATAAATAATAATATAAGTGGGCCTATTTCAAAAGATATATCCATTTAAAATTTACATCTAATGTTTTTTTAATGACCTTAAGTGGACATTTATAGCATTTTTGTTGCTATGAAAAATGATTTTAAGAATATCTCCACAATGTACATTCTTCAGACAGTTTAAAATGTTGTTAATAAGCAATTAAAGTATCTTTGGTATTCAGACACTGAATCCATTTGTGGAAGATATGTCTGTTATAATGTTTTAGAATGTGCATTATATCTACTTCATTCTCATTCTAGGAACGATGCCAAAATTCTTTCTCCAAAGAGGAAAAAAGTAAGAGGCATAAATATTGTCTTGCAACAGAATAAAAAACTTTGCTGAGGCACAAGAACAGTTTTGTAAAAACCAAGGCTAACTTTTAATCTTCAGTAATTCAAACATCTAGTATTTAATCTCAAAAAGAGATACCTTGTATTAAGTGTACATTTTACTCTTTTTCAAAGAATAGAAAATGAAATTTTGAGTTTAAAACTCTACAATTGGCCCAAATAAGCAGTCCTTGATTTTCATCACTTAAATACTTGGACAAACACATGCTCTCATTAAATTTTCTACTTAGATGTTATTCGCAATGACACATTCTAAATTTACTCCATGAGAGGCACATTTCATAGTATTACCATTCTCAGGGGCAGGACCCCACAAAATTCATGTTTGAATGACTTCATATATACTATTAAATAATCATTTTAAATAATCATTTATTTAAATTCCACCATGAAAAAGGCAGTCTCAATGTAATGAACTGTTCAGTAGAAGTGGGGGTGATGCAGGGAAGGTGCTTGCCTGTCAGTCTAGTCTGGAGAACAGAGGGTTGGCTAGTGGGGTGGGCCCCAGTGTAAGCCATGGTAGTTTGAGAATGCATAGTCCCCAAACAAAGAGTTCACTCTCTCTTGTGCTTCCCTTCTTCTTGCTCTCACTTGCTCCATGGCCACACGGATCCTGCATCCAAAGGACTGCAACTGGGAGTTGACGGAAAGCTCACAAGATGCTGGACCGGAGTGTGCTTTCATATGGAACAGAAACTCTGGGCACTGGCCTTCATTCCAGTCCTGCTGGAGACAGGACTGGACTTTTCCCATGGCGGGATGAGACCTTGAGGGGAACTCCCTGAACTTTACATCATCAATAAAGCTTTCTACAAAACCTCATCCTCCCATGGGGACCATAGGAAATTGTTTTCCACGTGGCACCCCAAGAACTCCACTTCCACCAATAACGGTTGAAGGGAAGTGCAAATTCAACCCTGAACAACAGGATGTCCCCTTCATCTTGGATTGGACATGTTGCTGTAGTTGCAAAAATAGGGTTGATGCGTCTAGGTTCTCTTGACTGTTTCTCAGAGGCAGTCGTGAAGTAGTTGATGGGATCTGGATATTACAATTGGGTAATTGCACAGACTGTACAAGCATTAGTTCATTCAGCAATTCTGAGCTGAGACCCAACAACATCCCAAGCACTCTTATAGATGTTAGAGTGGGGAACAAGCGAGATTAGGGACCTGCTCTCTGAGCTAACAAAATACTTAGGGAGGGAGACAATGAACATGTACACATATTAATAAACACGATCATTTCTGTAAGCAATTGCTTCTATAATCTAAAATAGATGTGGTGACGTAGAGTATCTGGGAGGGAAGCCTTTTATTTTTTAAAATATATTTTATTGATTTTTTACAGAGAGGAAGGGAGAGGGATAGAGGGTTAGAAACATCGATGAGAGAGAAACATCGATCAGCTGCCTCCTGCACACCTCCTACTGGGGATGTGCCTAAAACCAAGGTACATGCTCTTGACCGGAATCAAACCTGGGACCTTTCAGTCCACAGGCTGACGCACTATCCACTGAGCCAAACCGATTAAGGCAAGGGAAGCCTTTTATATAGACTAGTCAGGGAAGATTCTTCCTCTCTAAGGAAAGAGTAAATTTTGATCTGAGTGAAAATATGGATTCACCCATGCAAATGTCAAGGGGAAGAGTTTTCTAGAAGAGGCTCTCCATGGGAGTGTGCATACGCTTGATGTGTTTCAGGACAGAAAAGTTGTGTGATGTTGAGGTATGACATGAGGGGCCAACTCCACAGCCATTGTGAGTGAGATTAATTTTATTTTAAGTTGAGTGGGAAACCACCGGAGCATAGCCACCACTTATAAGACCAAAGTTCATGTACACAGTGTCCAATATATCTTAAAACTAATATAGTGATTCATGTGGCCAGTGTATTTGATACTACTTCTGTTCAGTAACTCACAAATCATTATAATTAGGAAGCTAGTGAAAATACTGCACTCCCCCCTCCCTTTCATTTTCCTTGCTTTTCTTTTATTTAGTAAGCTCCAAAGTAACTAGTCCTGGGGGGAGATAGAGTGATGAATAACCTCATTCAGCTCCAAGAAACAACAACAAAAAATCCACAGCTGAATGGTTCATTGCAAACAGCAAAATGGTCATTGTTTAGTGGATGAGGTTTTCCTCTCTTTAGTATCCAGGCAATGACGAATGATTTTCCTCCAAAGCTCCCACTTTTAAAAGACTGAATAAGCCCCAAAGGCCTCTGAGAGATAAGTATTACTTTCCTCCTGGTAGCTTAGCTAGTGACTGAGAGGGAAAAGGAAACCAGACAATATTTCAAAGCCAAGACCCATAACCGTGAGAGTAGATACCGCACTTCTCTTCTCCTAAATCATCTGGCATCCACAGGGTTTTTATGCACTTCTATGTATTTTTCTCTCTTCTCCATAAACTCACTCACCTCAAGTGGGCTCGCTTCAAATATGTTCCTGGGTGCCCACACATAACTGCGTTCCCTGTGTTTCTCAGAGAAAAGCCAGCTCCGTGACCTGACCTGCTACACAAAGACTCCCTGCAATCCGATGATCGGTGGTCATGTTACACACATAGCAGTTGTACCAGACTTAGCTATTTATTTGCATAGTTTTATTTTCTAAGGACAACTTTCTACCAATAATAATGACAACAACCTACTGCAAAACAATGCCTTGTCTTTTTGAAGCAAAATAGCACACGGAATGCTAATGCAAGGTTCGATGCATTACTTGCGTTCTCTTATCTCTATTAGGAAAATGTCATGGGTTAATATATGTGTGCCCCACTGAGAATTAAAGAGTAAACAAAACGCTTCATGTTCATAATGAGGCTGTTGCGTTAATGTAGGAAGGTCATGCCAGATCACGGCTAATAGATGTGGCGATGTTCTTTCCACGGCAGCCAAAGGGGACTCAACTCAATGATGGGCAATGCTTTGAGAAATATTTATTTTTGATGTGAAAGGGAAATAGAACTAGAGAGCATTCAGGTTGATGGAAGCCATAAATAAGGTTTTCCCACAAAGGATTAGAAAGCAAAAATACTTCTCTCACAAGCTCTGTCACCTCAGAGTTCAAGGACCGGGTTAAGAGATTGCAGTATGTTGCGATGGCAGTGGAATGAACACATTGCCCAAGTTTCATATGTTGAAATTTGGCTTAGTTCTTGGGAGAAATTACCAGATAAAATGAACTAAATATTGGTGCTAGAGGCATTTAAAATAGTTATAGAGAGGAAAAATCCCTAAATGGAGAATACCTCTGTACATTTCATCAACTAAAAATTAAGAAGGCTCTTTATAGAATTAATATTATTGACAAGTTTAGTTTAAATGGGTCCCAGATCTGTTTTGGGGAAACAACTTGGTTTGAGCATTTTAGAGATGACAGTTGTGAATAAGCACCTTCATCACTCAGGATAAAAACTGAACCTACTGCATGTAAAATACAGCAGTTAATATAAATTAGAATTTGTATTGGAATCAATATATAGTGTTCCATATCCTGTAAAAGCCTTTATTATAACTTGTATTGTGGAATGTAAATCCTAGCACACAAATGCAGCATATTAGCTATTTAAGGAAAAACAGGACTAATGTAAAAAGGTAATTCACTAAAGAAGACATATAGCCATTAGATATGCACAACACGTTCAATATCAAAAGTAATTGCAGAAATAAGGAAAGAAGTTACATCAGGTCTTTTTCTCTTTAATAAATTGATGAAGATGAAGAATGGCTATATGCTAAAAATCCAAGTTTCTTTTTTATTATATATAATTTTTTAAATTTTGTTTTATTGCTTAAAGTGGTACATATGTCTCCTTCCCCGCCCCCCTTAACCTTCCCCTGGCCTCCCCTACCCCCCAGTGTCTTGTGTCCATTGGTTATGCTTATATGCATCCAAGTTTCTTATGAGTGTGATAATTTCAAACACTATTTATGGGCTTTCACATGTTGGCTGCCTTTGTGAATATGTATTTAGTAATCCAACTTCTAGTAATTACTCTTCAAGAAATAACAGTAAAGAAATACAAAAAGATAGACACAAAGATACATATTAGAATACTGTTTTTAATAGTGAGCTTTAGAAATAGCTAAGGGATCCTACAAAACAGGATGAATTGAGACACTGCTGTATTTGTATAACAAAACACTGCACAGCTATTGAAAGCAATGATAACTTTTGGTGGAGGTGGGTGGGGCCATTTCCATTCTCAGCCCCGATCTCTCCTTCCAGGTAATTTAACGGGTGACACCCCTGGATGCTTTTGATCCAGTCACAACTCCTTATCCTGAAGAAATGACCAACACTGATAAGTCCATTTGGGAACATGAAAGGGGTAAAGGAACCCTGCCTTTTCCCCTTGGGAGTAAGTTTTCCTGCTGGTAGCATCAGCTCTCCTTCACTCCCCCAGTATTTAAAATTATCCAGAGGGGCCCAGCCAGTGTGGCTCAGTGGTCGATTGCCAACCTATGAACCAGGTCACGGTTCAATTCCAGGCCAGGGCACATGCCCAGGTTGTGGGCTCAATCCCCAGTGTGGAGCATGCGGGAGGCAGCCGATCAATGATTCTCTCTCATTATTGATGTTTCTATCTTTCTCTAAATATATTTTATAAATAAATAAATAAACAAATAAATAAATAAAATTGTCCCCCAGGCTAGGACCTTCTGTTGCTGCCAGGGTACGCTGTTTACTTTGGGGTTCAGGATCAACATGCTCCCTTGACTAAATCTATAAGCCACATCTTCCAACCTAGTGTTTATCAGCATTAGAGATAACAATTTGGCCCCTTCTGCCAACACTTTTGTTGTATATCGAAAACATTTAGAACTTGGGCAAGGAAGAGAAGGGCTCTTTATTACCCCTGTCAATGCACTCACATCATAGAAGACTATTTAAAGTCATGGAAGTGTATTGTCAAGCAGATAAAAAACAGACACAAAAACTATCGAGTATAAGGCTTTCTGCAAAAGATTTTAACAATACTTCTCTCTTCTATTAGATTGATCAGTGCTTCACATTCAACTTCTTGCATTTTAGTCTGTGTGTATTTTCCAAGTTTTCTGCAATTAGGTGGTGTTATTTTTCTAATTAGATTGAAAATGTGGCTGATGTGTTATTCCAGAATTCTGGACTCTTCTTCCCCAGAGGTTACTGTACACAGAAGAGACACTTGCCTGCATGAGATGACAGCCCTGACTCTATGAAGATAAGGTAAGAAACTAGCCCGACTGTTGTCCATCCCAGAACCAGGACCAGTCCCCACATAAACCGGATGGCTTGCTGGTGAGAGGGACATGATTACTGACTTTTTAAGTGGCTGTCTCTGACAGTGTTATCACAGGAAACCTCAATACCTATGTGAACTTTTCATTTTCTCGTGTGTTCATCCTCTGACCAGAGCTTCGGGAAATGATGCTGTGTAGTCAGATTGAACCAGGCTCTTCCTCTTTTCTTATTTGGATATTCAGACGTTCAATGGGATGCTTCCGTTTGCGTTACGTGGTAGAGATTACTCTCCAAAAAGCCACTTTTAGAAACACATTTTGTGTTCATTAGCCACTTGAAAAGGCTCTGAAGGTTAGCATTTTCTCTTTCATGAATGTATTCATGATATTTTCCAGTACGCGCATAGCGCCGTGGGAAGGGTTCTTTCCCCTCAGCTCAACGCCGCCCAGCTCTGCCTGGCAATAAACTCTCAGAAATACACATTTGTAAACGTGCACGGAACACATTTAAATTTTAATAACTCCAGATATGCACGTCAGACACAAATTATGAGCACATAAGAGCATAATTAGCAAAGTTTAAAAACAGCGCATTGAAAA
Organism: Myotis lucifugus; assembly: GCF_000147115.1. NCBI lineage: Eukaryota > Metazoa > Chordata > Mammalia > Chiroptera > Vespertilionidae > Myotis > Myotis lucifugus. The sequence goes on along the minus strand of NW_005871202.1, from coordinate 1,514,231 downwards.
TTCTTCAAGTTCCCACACAATTGCCATGTTTTATGATACAGTCAATCCAATTTCCCAATTTGTCAAAGAATTCTTCCATTTGCTGCTGCGTGATTTCAGAAATCGCATTCACAAGCCTGTCCTGTACTCTTCCAAAGCGTTTCACTATAAGGAATACATAGCAATTCAACATGCTTGCTTCCATAATATTCTTGTTCATAGAAATTGGAATTTAAACTTTAAAAGACATACATATATTGCATGGTAACATTTACAACTTCCTTTCTTGGAAATAGTAAGGCAATCTTATGAGACTTCTTATTGGGATAATGGATATTTTATATTTATAGACATTATCTGGTCCCTTTTTGGCTTATGTTACATATGAGCCAAGGCACAAGTCCTCAAATACACATTTAATAAGAAATTTCAGCAATTAGAGCCTTTTTTCATGGCTAAAACACAGCTGTGCACTTTGTACACAGTGCCTACAGCTCCAGAGCACAACTCCAGGGGGCGTCACTCACGTGGACCACAAGGTGAATGCTATCTCCCACAGGCATTTATATAGCTACTACATGTGTATCACATACCAGATATATCCAAAAGGGCAGAAAGCCTACAGTTCAAAACTAGCACAGCCCGGTGTCAGAAGAGAACAATCAGATATTCCCAGAGATGTCTCTGAATATTAAAGAGTGATTGAAATCCCCTCCCTTCCTAAAAGCAGGATAAGCCGGGATCTAATTTGAAACAGAATTATGAGCAGACGTGGATAGCATGAAATAGCTCATGTGGCCAGAGGACACAAGGACAAGAGGAAAAAAGAGAACTCTGTGTTGATTATTGTCTTAGGTGGTATGTATGTTGTCCATATAACAATCTTATGTCAATTGTATGTAAGTAAATCAGCTTTGGGCTTAAATAAAGAAATGGCAAAGTTATTATTAAATAATGTAAAGGAAGAAAATGTAAAGCGAAAGGGGCAATGAAAGGGAAATAATTTTTTTTCTCTCCTGAAGCCACCAATCAGGTAGGTTTACCTGGCATTAATCTGAGTCCAGATTCGCCAAAAGAGATAAATCCTTGCCCAGCCAGTGTGGCTCAGTGGTTGAGTGTCTACTCATGACCCAGGAGGTCACAGGTACATTCAAGTCAGGGCACATGCCTGGGTTGCAGCTCCATCCCCATTTGGGGGCCTGTAGGAGACAGCCAATCAATGCTTCTCTCTCATCATTGATGTTTCCATCTCTCTCTCCCTCTCCCTTCCTCCCTGAAATCAATAAAATGTATATTTTTTTAAAAAAAGAAAGATAAATTATTTCTTGTTCTTATTATTTTCCATCCCAGTGACCTGAAAAAAATTCACACTTCTCCCAAATGATAAAAATGACCTCCTATGAATGGGAATATGCTCATTGGCTCCCTTTTCCTGCTGAAATACTCCTTAGGCGCTCATTTTAATAGACAACAGCAGATAGCGAGGAAGGGAACAGTGAGCCTCACTTTATCTTTGCATTAGATTTTTCCATGGGGCCTGGCATTTGAGGTTCAGAGAGGAAGAAAACACAAGAACTATCTTTCATACCTGCTGAAAACAAGACTAATCGGGGATCCAGGTGTAGAAATGAAAAAGACCTCCTGATTAATCTATATAGTCTCCCTATGTCCTGAAGGGCATGAAGGTGCCCAACCCCCTCAGAGTATCTCTCTCTTTCTATCGAAATCCATTTAGGTGGATTATTCTTAGGAAAACTTAGTTAGCCAAGGAACAAATGGGGCCGGTGCAATTTCCTCTAGCTGCACTTTCCCGCAGGTCGCTAATGACACATGCATTACAGTTATTTATTGCCAATAGATTAAAGGTGTCGGTGCGGTTCAATTCATACCAATCTTACACCTTTAGAATGCGTCGGGAACTGGGCTCCTTCCCAATGCTGACAATGCACACAATCGCTTTCCACGGGACCCTGTTCCTCGGGAGCCCTTTTCCTCATGTTTATTACTTTAAAAAATGAAGATACCATCTGCTCTTCCCTCCTCCTTGTCTAAACTGTTTAGAAACTCAGGCCATAATGAGAATAACTATGGGGTACTTCCATCTAGTTAATTTCATCTGTAAATAATTAGCCAGGCAGCCTTCCCTTTCCGCCCTGCAATGGATAACAATGACCACGAAATGAACTGTGAAAGCAACATGTTTTCCAGGACTGATATCTACATTCGATCTCTCCAAGTGGTCTGATGTAGCAAGAGAAAAGTAATTCTTCTTTTATATCTCAGTGTCCTAAATATGCACACACCATCAAGTAAAATTAGTTATGATTAAGTCATACCACATAAATGTGAAATAAATACTAGCATTTATAGACCTTCTATTTAATCTTTCCTCAGAAAAAAATTTAAGATGGGGCAGAAATAGGCCAAAAGGCACATTATGCAGACATGATAATAATTAGTGTATGGCTGCAAATTCATTCCAGGAGAAATAAAATTATTTAAAATATAGTTTCATAGAAACTATGCAGGCTGTAATATTCTCTTTAATAGCTGAGCCATGCAAATGAGGAATAATAAAAATAGAAATGTGCAAAATGTTAGATCAGAAATTAAATGGACTGTAATTGATTTTTTTTTATTTTGGATCTGTGAATATCCCAAAATTATATGCAAAAACTTGGGGTTTTTATCCCTTTGTACATTTTCTAAGGGGTCCATCCATTGGTTTTATCAGTGGGCCATCGACTCTAGTTTCTAAGTGTATAAGTTATTTTACATCAAATGATATAAATATTATGCACTTTAATAAAATATTGTTTTATTTAATTATTCAAGTGCTTTAAAGTTTGTTTAAAATACAGTGCTGTTTAAATACACCAGGTACATGAAACTAGATTCATAAAACATCTGTCTTTTTTTAAGAGGATGGTAAGCTGGAGAGAACACAGGGAATTTAATAAAGGGGATTGTTCTAACTGTTCAAACTGTTAGAAAAATAGACCAAATAAAGTGAAAGCTGAACATTCCTTATGTGAATACTTCTCAGCAAGGGATCCGCATCATGCTCATAACTCTGGTTCAGTCGTGTTTCATTCATATATTTAAAACAACAGCAGGTCTGATGATCTCACATTGTTTTTGAAGCATTCCTGCTCAGATATTAAGCTAGTAACTCAATTTGGCATCGTTATGTATATACAAATTACTGCATAAGTTAAGGGCCTGAAAGGGAGTGGCTTATTTCCTCTCATTTCGAACACTTTTTTTCCTGAAAATACATTTTCTTTATCCCATCAGTTAAATGATTATGTTAAATGAACTCACATTTAACCAGTTCTTTTTGTTTTAACAAGAAGGAAATCATACCATATCTTTGCATGCCAGTGAGGATGTATTTTATATAACCATAAACATGTATTTTAAGAGAAACAGACTTAAGCATTTGTAAACAGTTCTTAATGGGAAAAAGGTGGAATATGGCACAATTATTAGGGCTTCACCCTTCCAGAAAGTATAAAAATACACCTAGTCTATATTAAGAATAATTGTATCAGATGCTTCCATGAGAAAAAAACTGTGACTGAGAGAGCAGTAAGTATCCATCACCCTAGGCCAGTGATGGCGAACCTATGACACGCGTGACAGAGGTGACACGCGAACTCATTTTTTTGGTTGATTTTTCTTTGTTAAATGGCATTTAAATATATAAAATAAATATCAAAAATATAAGTCTTTGTTTTACTATGGTTGCAAATATCAAAAAAATTTCTATATGTGACACGGCACCAGAGTTAAGTTAGGGTTTTTCAAACTGCTGGCACGCCGAGCTCAAAAGGTTCGCCATCACTGCCGTAGTTCAACACCTTCTTACCTCGCTCACAGCCACTCCTCGCTGCCAACTCAGGCACAGAGAGGCCTTTCTTTATTATTAAAACACCTACGACATTTGATTGTAATTCCATAGCCCTTTTCTCTCCTCTAATATTGTCTTTCCCAGTAAGTGTTACTCAAATAAGGTATTTGGACCCTTAACCCAGCTGGCTTTTATATATAGTCTAACTCTATGCAGCATTATGGAACCTGGTCAAAGTGACCTTCTAAGATTTCTAACAGGAAGTAGTTTGAGTATAGATTGAACCCCAGCTCTGAAGGAGATTTGCACATAGAGATTTAAAACAGACATCTACGTCACAAAGAAACAGAGATCTTAACTTCGTTATCATCCTTGTCCAGAATGTTATTTCATACCATTTATGACTCAGAACAACCAGCAATTCCATTTTGTAGAATTTTGGAGCATAATGGTTACTTTAAATTTCATAGTCTAAGGGATTTCTAAAACATCTTTCATGAAAATGTCCCCTAGGGCTGGGCTGGGTAGTGGAGTGTAAAAGCGGAAGAAAGTAGGTCACCAGCAGAAAGCATAGATAGTTGTATCCATTTTATAAATCAGTCTCCCTTGTAAGCTTTTCCTTGATTTAAGAATTTTTAAAGCTAATAATTTAAAAAACAACACACACTGCTTTGTCCCAATTCTTTATACACACGAGGCCTGAAGAAGCCACATAATATGCCTGAAGTCACATATCTAGATATGAAAATCCTGCTAAACCAGTTGCAGCAGAATCCCCTGTCCCGGATATCTGGTCACCCTCCATCCATATCTGTTCAAACTTGTCATCCTTCACTATGTCTCAGGTGCTGTCTCACCTCCCTGACCTGCCATTATTAGAATCCTGTCAAGTCCTTTAATCAGAATCCTTGATGTTTTCTCTTGGAATGTTTATCCATTGGCCCCCACCCTGCTCCTTGGTTATAAATCCCCACTTGTGTTTGTTACATTTGGAATGGAGCACAATTCTATACTGAGTTTTCTTTTCCCCTATAGTAATCTGTTCGATTCCGGTCAAGGGCATGTACCTGGGTTGCGGGCACATCCCCAGTGGGGGATGTGCAAGAGGCGGCTGATCGATGTTTCTCTCTCATCGATGTTTCTAACTCTCTCTATCTCTCTCCCTTCCTCTCTGTGAAAAATCAATAAAATAGATTTAAAATGCTCCTTGGTTATAAATCCCCACTTGTGTTTGTTACATTTGGAATGGAGCACAATTCTATACTGAGTTTTCTTTTCCCCTATAGTAATCTATAATAATAAAAGCATAATATGCTAATTAGACCGGGCATCCTTCCAGATGCCCTTCCAGACGACTTCGGGACAAAGCCAGGGCTACGAGGGCGGAGCCCCTTGCACAAATTTCGTGCATTGGGCCTCTAGTAGTTCATAAATAAGATCTGTTTTTAGTACTTGACTGTCAAGCACTGGTTTTAATGCATGCATCTTTACCAGACCTGTTTCATTTTTCCTCTCATATACATAAACTCATCAAATAAAGACATTATTCTTTTGGTTTGCTTCAAAAGCTCATATAGGTGGTACCAGGACACATGTATCATTGTAATATCTTACATAGCTTATCCTTTTCTTTCCAAGAATGTACAACATTTTGTAATCCTATACTTACTTACTTAAGGGCTTATTTTATTGATGGGGCTAGATTATAACGTGTTTAAGCCCGTGGCCATATTTATTTTGTTCGTCAATTTTACGCGTTGAAAGCTATTTGACTATAAGGACTGTTGCTGGGCTAAAAGGGGTCCTCAGATTGAGGAAATGTAAGAATTCACACTCACAATGAGTTTAGTAACCGTGTTTGGAAAAATGATGTTTGTTTTTTATCTGTAGAATTTGTTCTTTCAATAAGCATCTACCTTGTGCCCTGACATTTTATGAAGTTACTAGAGGCCTGGTGCATAATATTCATGCTCGGGGGTATGTGTGTCCCTCAGCCCAGCCTGCACCCTCTCCAATCTGGGACCCCTCGAGGGATGTCCAACTGCCCGTTTAGGCCCGATCTCAGAATCCGGGACTGCTGGCTCCCAACCACTCACCTGCCTGCCTGCCTGATTGCCCCTAACCACTTCTGCCTGCCAGCCTGATCACCCCCTAACCATGCCCCTGCCAGCCTGATCAATACCTAACTGCTCCCCTGAAGGCACGATTGCCCCTAACTGCCCCCCCCCTGCTGTCCCAGTCGCCTCTAACTGCCCTCCCCTGCCAGCCTGGTTCACCCCAACTGCCCTCCCCTGCCGGCCTGGTTCACCCCAACTGCCCTCCCTTGCAGGCCTGGTCCCTCCCAACTGCCCTCCCTGCAGGCCATCTTGTAGCGGCCATCTTGTGTTGGAGTGATGGTCAATTTGCATATTACCTCTTTATTAGATAGGATGACCTGGAGGCCCAAAGTAAAGACATATTCTCTGCCTCAAGTAATAGCACTTTCCAAGAAGCACTTAGATATTCTTTGAAATTAACATATTTGGGTGGACTTTATTTTTAAAATGAATATTCTTATTATCTATTTAATTGGTTATAACCCACATCTCATCAGAAAGTAGTCCACAGGAGTTTAAAATGGTTTATAGTGATAAATTACAAATTTTAATGAGTAATTTCAAAAGAATTCCTACATAGTCATTCACTTCATTACTTGCTTTTATTTTAAGAAATTTGGTCACTAAACATCAATGCTACTTTTATGACTATTTGCCTTTGAGTGACAGTAAGCCTTCCAAATATAATGATGATCCATACGCCCTAAAGCAAAACCTCGATTAAAGATAATGGCCTGCATAGAGGTAAATTTGGACATGTATGCAAAATGGCAAGAAATCAAAGTTGAATTAATTAGAATGTCTATAATTACATTTATGTGTGTTCCCTATATTAAACTTTTGAAATGAAAATGCACATCTGATTTGTCCATATGTTTAATGAAGGGGAAATTCAATCTAATTACATTTCAGTTGAATATTTACTCCTAATGCAGCATTCTTTTAGTTTTTCAATATTGTAGGATAGTTCCAGTAAACATAATATATCAAACCAGAAAAAGCAGTTTTTTTCCAAAACTGAGAAAATGATTTTTTATTCCATTATGCATTAAAATTTACTAAACACAAATACATTTTAAATCAAAGCTTCAATTATGTAACTCTATAAAAATATATTTATATTCATGAACTTCTTACAGATTCTTTTACAGAGATCACTCAGAAATATTACTATTTAGAAATAATAATATTTTATGTTAAATTTAAATGATATAGACTTTTAGTATTTTAAAAATAGCCTGCTATGGGGGGAAGTTCATTCACCTATTAGAATTTGATCTTCTATTCTATGATTATATCACTTAAATCTGTTAAGAAGGGTAATAAATATTTTGTTTTCCTGTGAATCTATTTAATTATAATTTATATTTCCTTAGATTGCCATCCATGTGAGGAATCTAATTATCAAGTGTTTATTTCCCATCTAAATTAAACTCTTTTCCCTAACCTACTTATTATTCTTCAAATCCTAGAACTGACAAGAAAAAAATATGTATGTGTTCAGATTTAAAAAATATATATGATATGCATTTGGGACACAGATAATCATATTTCTATATAAAGTTTAAATTTGATCAGGAATTTATTTTAACCCCATATAAAGAAAAATCCCCCACATACAGTTGGGTTGCATATCACTTGTCATTTTCCTCTCTGCCATATGCTGTCTTTTTAAAAATATATATATATTTTATTGATTTTTTTTTTATAGAGAGGAAGGGAGAGGGATAGAGAGTTAGAACATCGATGAGAGAGAAACATCGATCAGCTGCCTCCTGCACACCCCCTACTGGGGATGTGCCCGCAACCAAGGTACGTGCCCTTGACCGGAATCAAACCTGGGACCCTTCAGTCCGCAGACCGACGCTCTATCCACTGAGCCAAACAGGTTAGGGCCGATATGCTGTCTTTTGGAGGCAATATTGATGTAATAATAGGAAGGGATGCAACAGTAAACCAAATCCAGTTATAATACACAAGTGCTGCTCCCAAAATAATGAAGAGAGGGCAGGTAGGAATAAATGGGGGGGAAAAAAGCACTTGAAGCTGATTATGAATAAACAAAGCACCGACTTCAAGGGAGGCAAAGGGTTCTCTGACAGCCTGTACGACTTTGGCCGATGCCATTCCCTGTCACGTGCTGTGTGTACAAGGGTGTTTAGCATGAATACCTTCAGTCAAAATGGCATTGCCTTATGACATTGACAGGATGTTTACATCCCAACAAAATCCATATGTTGAAACCCTAACCCCGAAAAGGACAGTGTAGCAGGGGGGCCTCTGAGAGGTACTTAGGTTTAGATGAAGGCATGAAGGTGCAGCCCCATGAGGCCCCTCTGCACTTAAAGGGAAAGGAAGAGACACAGAGTCTGCGCTCTCCCCCAGGTGTGGATGCGGGAGGAAGATGGTCATCTGTAAGCGGAGAAGAGAGACTTCACCAAGATCCTCATCTGCAGGCATCTTTAAAAAAAAATAATATACAGCTGAAACCCATAGATAGACAACAGTATGGTGCTTACCAGAAGGAACAGGGTGGGGGTGAAGGGTAAAGGGGGCCCAATATAGGGTGACAGAAGATGATTTTACTTGGGATGATGGACACACAATGCAATATACAGATCATGTATCATAGAAATGTACACTTGAAACCTATTGTGATCTTATTAACCAATGTTACCCCAATAAAGTTAATAAATAAATTTAAATTTAGAAAAGATTGAAAGAAAAAAATAATATATATATGTATTTTAATTGACTTCAGAAAGGAAGGGAGAGGGAGAGAAAGAGAGAAACATCAATGATGAGAATCATTGATCAGCTGCCTCCTGCAAGCCCCACACTGGAGATCAGCCCACTACCCAGGCATGTGCCCTGACCAAGGGAATTGAACTGCGATCTCCTGGTTCATAGGTTGACACTCAACCACTGAGCCAAGCTGGCCAGGCTCTGCTGGCATCTTGATCTTGGACTTCCCAGTCTCCAGAATTGTGAGAAACAAACTTGTGTTGTTAGAGTCACCCAGTCAGCAGGTATTGGTTATAGCACCCAGCTAAGACAGTTTGCTATCTGTGTTTCAAGTCTACCAGAAATAGGAAGCTGCTACTGGCAGTGAGGCTAAGAGTCTTTTTTTAAAAAAATATATTTTATTGATTTTTCACAGAGAGGAAGGGAGAGGGATAGAGAGTTAGAAACATCGATGAGAGAGAAACATCGATCAGCTGCCTCCTGCATACCTCCCACTGGGAATGTGCCCGCAACCAAGGTACATGCCCTTGACCAGAATTGAACCCGGGACCCTTTAGTCCGCAGGCCGACACTCCATCCGCTGAGCCAAACCAGTCAGGGCCTAAGAGTCTTTTTAAAGGAGACTTTTGCCTTCATGGTTGTTATTCTTCTGGCTCTTTCTAGGGCTTTCCCATCACCACAACGATCAAGCAGCAACTTTGGTATCTTAATCTGTCAATGCCTAGGTCAATGGATGCTAAATAAACACAAAACCAAAGCAAACAAACAAACAAAGGAATCCTGCCTTATGCACATGAATAAGAATAAGAATAACATTTATACCACTGACCATGAGTCAGGCATTTTATACTAATTCATTTTATCCTAAATCATTTAATGCTCAAAACAAACTTTGACTTAGATAATATTACTATCCCCACTTTCCAGGTAAAGAAACTGAAGCCTTAATAGGCGATTAATTTGCCCAACGAGAAAATGGTAATTCCAGGACTAGCACTTAAACAATCTAGGTTCAAATCCCTGGGTTTTTAACTGACCTCATTTAGTTTTTAAAGGATAAAAATAGTGCGCTTAATTGTTTATTGTTATTAGAACAAAGTGCATACATTTATAAGTACTTCTTAGCATGTACCTTCTTTTAAATCTCATCTTTTTCAGTACATTTTTTTACTTTAAATTATTTTTAGAAGAAATTAGAAAATAAAGAATGAAAAAACATAAATGAGTATACTTTCCTCATCTGATTATCATTCTAGCTTACTTTCTAATAGCTATTTTTCCCATAATGGGATTACATCATTCAAATTTGGGCCCAATATTATTTACTGAGAGCATGCAGGGGATATGGTTTTCCTAGTGGAATATGGAAAGCTTCCTGTGAAAAAGCCCTGGCTTCCTTGCCATCTTTGAAGGCAACTGAAGGTAGTTCATCTCCGTTATAACCATTCAGTACATACAAAATTTTTGATGTATTACAACTCTTAGTTGGACATAAAATTCATTACCCAAGAATAAACTCAGACTAATGAAATAGTGACTTTCCTTTTGGTATTTTTGTGTATAGTCAGGAGATTAATGCATGCTCTACATATCCTAATTTTGCATTTTATTTATGTCTATCTGTAAGGTTTTTAGATAAAATGCAATGTGCCGAGTTAAATCTGAATTACATTAAAACAATAAATAATTTTTAGTATAAATATACCCTATGCAGAGAATATTCATTTGCAAAATCTGGCAACCCTATATATACTCTGCTTTTACACCTTGCATGGGAAATGCCCTCTTTGTGCCTTTCTGATTTGGATGCCGGGGCTTTTATTCTTTTAAGTTCTATAATTTAATAATTTTTGCACATTGAAAAAAAATTTCAAAGGATTTGAGCTTCAAACTAAGATCTGATCAAAAATCTGTGCAATACTTTTGGGGCTAAAGTTGGAACTGAAAAGGCAGAGCAAAATCTATATATATAAAAGCCTAAGCAACCAGACAACTGAATGACCGAACAACCGGTTGACCGGTTGCTATGATGTGCACAGACCTCCAGGGGGCATATGCTCAAAGCAGGAGCTGGCGAGTGCAGCTGTGACTGCACGAGCCTCTCCTGCCTCTGTGGCAGCACTATCAAGCCGTGGTGGGGGCAGGCACAGCAGGGCCAAGATGAGCAGGAGCAGTGCAGCACCTGGCCCGGGCCTCCCCAGCCACCTGCTGCTTCTCGCACTACTGCATCCCCCAAGGGGTGCAGATCAGGGTGAGGGACCCCACTGGTGCACGAACCTGTGCACTGGGCCTCTAGTAAAATTATAAATATCCTAGAGTTTGGAACTTAATCTATGGGTCCAATAGCTGGTATTAAAAATAAATAGAAAGTTATGTGCATGGAACATGAAAGCAGGCAAGTGAAGTGCAAGGAGGGAAATCATAACAAGCCTATGGGCAGCCCCTCCGCCTCCTGCCCTCCTGCACGGACGCCCACTTTCTGAGTGGCGTCAGATTCATTCCCTTGGTCCTTCTCCAGCCCCTGCCCCCCACCTGAGGAGGAAAGTGTTGCGAGAAAATTCAGCCCCCAAATTCTGAATCTGCCTTACACACACATATCTGGGCCAATCCAATGTTATTCAAAATGGGTTTTTAATAGTTGATCACCCAGAATTTATCCATATGAATCCATACTTTTTTACCTGACTTTTCATGAAACTTACTCTTAGCAAGACGAGGCTTGGGTTATGGACCACACAAGTCTAGATGTGCCAATAGTTTCTTAATATGTATTAAAATATCATCAAACATCAACATTTAATTGAAGCATTCTCCCAGAAATTAGCAGAAAGAAAAGAACTGAAAAATATTTATCTATTTTAAATATGCTGCATTCGTAGTAGCAAGTGTAACACTATTTGCAAATGATTCCAGAAATTTGTGAATAGAGAAAGGGTAGGCAGTAATTGAGGGCAGAACCATATTCTTCAGTTCAACTATATTCAGTAGTGTTGTTTTTTGTTTTTTCACACTTATCATTTGAGTTATAAATTCTAGGCAACTTGCATAGAGATACTACATACAATCTATTTTCTCCCTCAAATAGCTTCTAGAGATGTAAAATTTAGGAATTACAGAATTTGCAAGTCAATTTTGTTTTTAACTTAAATATTTTTTTTTGCTTTAGAATTTAGCACCTTGTCCAAAATGAAACAGGTACCAATAAATGACTATTAAACAAATGCTAACTCACTACTTTCCCACATGCCTTCGCCTCTATTATCTCTTTGTACCTGACATATATGCTGCTCTGTGGTGGATAAAGTTTGAACTAGTTTTAAAAATGTTTGCTGGATTTAAAGTATTTTATTTATAGCTTAAAGGAAGTTGATTCTCTTTGAAAATGATTTGTGTCTTACTCATTTTTTTAAATAATCAGCAAATGGTATAGTATGGAACACATAGTAAATTGCCAATGCATGTATCTAAGATGATGGATGAATAGATGAATGAATGAATGAATGAACTAAAAGAATTCCATGCTGCTAATATAGGCTTTACTGTTCTGTGTATATTTTGGAAATTTCTGTTGATTAAGTCATAAAAGTTATAGGCTGTTTTCAAGGGGAAATAGAAGAGTGTTATAGGAAAGCTCAGTGAGAGGAAATGCCCTGAGGCTCTTTTTGGTTCTGGCTGAGGAGTCTTAGGTAGCTGTCTTACCTCAACAAGGGATAACAACAACGCCTCCTCATAGTAGGTGTAAAATACCAACAGAAAACAAAGTCCAATTGGAAACCTTCAGCAATGTACACATATAACTGAAAAACACAAATTCTACCCTGTACTTTCAGAGAGATGTCATGTTCACCTGGTGCACAAAACCACTAATGAAAAAGGACTAATAGTCCATGATGAGGTATAGGTAGCCATATCTAAAGTAACATGGAACCAGAAAATTCAGTCACCAAACCAGAAAATTCAGCCCCCAAATTCTGAATCTGCCTTACACACAGATATCTGGGCCAGTCCAATGTCATTCAAAATGGGTTTTTAATAGTTGATCACCCAGAATTTATCCATATGAATCCATACTCTTTTACCTGACTTTTCATGAAACTTACTCTTAGCAAGATGAGGTTTGGGTTCTGGACCACACAAGTCTAGATGTGCCAGACCACTCAGAAATTAACCCTCAGAATGCTGCATCGTCATTACCATGTGTATTACCATCATTACCATCGAGTCAGACACTCAGTCAAACTCAAGATGCAATTTCTATTTCCACACTAAGATCTGATTATCTAACTAGGCAAGAGGATAATGACAGTTATTTGACAATTTATTTGTAGTATTTGAAAAGGCTAACTTATCAAGCTGAGTGATTTTAATGAATATAAATTTCAGGGATCCAAAATAGAGCTCCTACTTACTTTCTCCTTTTTATTGTATTGCCAATCCCATATTTGTTCTCGCTCAGCCTTTCTTTTGTCCATTAAAGAATACTGACAAGTAATCTATCTATTTCATGCTTATGCTACAAATTGAAAATAAAATTTCCCAGAGATGAATTTAAGGCCTAGTCTAGATATGATATATTTGAACGTCTAAGTTCTAGCTCTTTCTCCCAAAGATCTTTTAAAAGCTTTTCAATTCCAATAAAAGAATACATGACTTAGGGGTGATTTGATAACACAAGTCGGATTCTTAGATTTGGTGGATTTGTTTTTTGAATAAAATTTCCCAGCAACTATAACATCCACTTGAGACTTGTTTCACCCCTCTTTTCTAACATACACAAAGATGTGTTTACTATTTTCAATAACCACTCCAAGAAGAGAAAGCAAAGATAGGTGGAAGTGGGTCCAGATACTGGGAATTGAACAATGTACATCTTTTTTCCTTTACTGTTTAATTGCTTGTCTACTTGGTAATACTTGAGAGATCCATTAGCATAACGATGGCAAAAGCTGCCCTCTGTCTTAACTTCTGCCACCTTGCTTTGGCATCTGAGACTGTGATGTTGAGAAATCATGAAAGGATATATAGAGTTCTAAATAAAAATAAAAAGTTCAAGGAAATAGTCTCTAAAGGTAAAGAGAGCTGATTTCCTGTGTGAACCCTGATAAGGAATTTACCTGTCAAGACAGAATTCCTTTGGTTAAATGAATCCAATTTGAAACAGAGTCTAGTGCAGTGTGCTGATAGGGACTCTCACTAAGAATCTTGCACCTCGAGAATAACCCAAACTTCACTTCTAACCTCCGGCAACATCCTGCCTGCTAACCCCATATCAGCCCATCTCTGCAGGGACATTTCTTGCTCTGTCACCATGCCATCATCTGGAAAATGAACCGTGATCTGAACTGCACAACCAATCAGAACTGCACAATTTGGAAACCTCATTTGCATCTCTAATGACCAATCAGAACTGTGCCATTAAAAAAACTCATTTGCATGAAACCAAAATGGGAACTATGGGCTTAGAGTTTCTCTATAAACAGAGGCATCTCCTATGTCTCCATGCGTACACTGGGTTTCTACTGGAGGCTGCAGGTTTACAAATTGTTTCCTTGGGTAGTCTCTCTGTTTTCTAGTATCATTTTGGGGAATATCTTTCAGCAACTTTATATTCTCTCTCTCTCTTCATGGATCATGTCAATCTTCAGGTATGAACACTGATTGTCCCTTTATTAGCAACACTAGAGGCCCGGTGCACGAATTCGTGCACCAGTGGGGTCCCTCAGCCTGACCTGCAGGATTGGCCGAAACTGGCTCTCCAACATCCCCTGAGGGGTCCCGGATTGCCAGAGGGTGCAGGCCAGGCCAAGGGACCCCACCAGTGCATGATCAGGGCTGGGGAGGGACGCAGGTAGTTGGCCAGCAAGGAAGAGACCGTGGGAGGGCTCCAGGGCGTGTCTGGCCTGTATTCCTCAGTCCCGATTGGCTGGACCCCAGCAGCAAGCTAACCTACCGGTAGGAGCGTCTACCCCGTGGTGGTCAGTGCATGTCATAGTGACTGGTCGACCTGTCAACCATCTGTCCCCTGGTGGTCAGTACACGTCATAGTGACTGGTCAACCGGTCAACTGTTTGCCCCCTGGTGGTCAGTGCATGTCATAGAGAGCAGTTGAGAGGACTTAGCATATCATTAGCATACTAGAGGATTGGTGCATGAAATTCGTGCAAGTGGCTCAGCCCTTGCAGCTGCACCGGCTGCCTTGGCTCTCGCAGCCCTGGCTTCATCTGGAAGGTCATCTGGAAGGACGTCCAGAAAGTTGTTTGACTGGTCTAATTAGCATTTTACACTTTTATTATTATAGGTTATGCTTTGATTGGTTGAACGGACGACCAGACAACCGGGCACTTAGCATATTAGGCTTTTATTATATAGGATTATGTTAGATTCCCACCTCTGCGTGGTGTTTTTGGGTGCCTGTCCCTACCTGTGCACTGTGAGAAATCTCTCCAATGGAACACGTATGAGCTACAACTGAATTAACTTGCTCAATCATGGTGACTTCTCTTACATTTTTATAACTAATCATTTTGTCTTTACTTACCTTCCCGCGCCCCCCCAACTCAGATCTACAGAATACACATGCTTTCTTGCTCTTTTAGTACTAGTTTTAAGTTAAACAACCTTGGGCCAATACTTTCAACATACATAATTAGAAAAAATATTTTTCCTAATTATGTATCAATCCTCCATAGTTATATCTTGAAAACTTTTATTTTATCCAATTCTACACACAAAATTGCAAGTGGTAGGTATTTAATTTAAAACCATAAGATATTAAACTCTTAAAAATATTTAACAAGCAAAATAAAGTTATGTTTTACTTCCATCTTAACAGTTGCACTGAAAATAGAATATAAGAAAAAGGGGCATAAGACTATAAGCCTATGCTGTAATAAAATATTTTCATTTGGGATCAAACAGGAATGCAAATGAGCACATTTCTACATACTATCACATAAATCCCTCGGTTGCAAAACTATAAATATATTAATTAAATGTAGGCATGATTATTTACATTCTGCCTACTTAAAAAAGTATTTGAAACAAGTATATGAAAATATAATGGAAATGCTTAAATAGAATAGTGTCTTTTATATTGAAATGTGATAATATTTACAATGTATTTATAGTCCTATGCATATTCTGAAACATTATTTGCATATTTAATGTATTACCCTTGTGGTGCTTTCTCTGTATCTGTGAGACTTACATCACTATAATTTTGGAATGCATTTTTTTATTAATTATCTTAGTAACCATTATTTTACAATGAGCAACATCAGGATTTTGTGTCTTTCCTGTTCTTCTTCTTCTTCCTATTATTGCTGGGGGATCATTGAAATGAATAATAAAACAACACATTTCCCTTTCCAGGACTGGTTTTGACTTTCCGGATTATGAATATTTTGTTGACATAGGCAAAGGTACTTTAGGCATCACTCTCTCATATCCAATATTATTTAAGCATTTCAACTACTGACTTTGGGAAAGTCTGCCAGTTTTGTTTTTCTTTTTTCCACTTACTTCCTATTCAGTTCTCGAAATGGAGACTTTACAGCTCATAATTTTGCTTTGCTAATTTCCTTTCCAATTTTTTTCTTTTGTCTACATGACTAGTGAGACAGGCACTGTGCCAAATTTTCATAAACTCAAATGGTGTAGCCCTAGTCAAAATCAGAGGCGTGTTAGAATTCAGCCTTTAGACACTTCAATTCAAACAATTAACTGATTTCTCCTAAATGAAATACAATTAAGAGAAACCCTGCTACTTCGCAAAGCCCCATTCTAGAATGCACACAGAAATGTAACGCTCAGTATATTTTCGGGATGATGTGCTGTGAAAGCCATTGCTGGAAATCGCATTTCCCGTTGCAGACTGGCCCCTGTGTTGCAGATAATGTTACAACGAACAAGGACCATCAGGCTCTTGATCCGATTCTCTGTTGCTCCACTGCCTCCAGGGACTCATTCTGACCACTGGGTTCCCACTGCTGAACTTGCTCATCCTAAATGGCTTCTCGCATTATACTCCGACAAGATATTTAGAAACAGTCGCTCAATTTGATGTTTGCCCCTGAGTATAACATTTGTACATGATGTGATGGACCTGCTACACTCTTTAAATTTGTATACAGGTGTCCCTGGATACCCCGATTTTTATGTAGCACTCTTCCTCTCCTCTAAATACTCGGGAAATCAAGGAGGTTCACGCTGTCTTCCTACCAGGACACATCACCAGGCCTCTTCACCCCCAATCAATTCTGTTCCTCTGAGCTAGACGAGTGAGCCTCGAGCTATGGTACCTTAGGTAATGCATGACTTACTAATCTAATACATCAACACATTAAGATATTTGACATATTTGAGCTTGAATCCATGATTTGATTAGTTATGATTCTACCTATAAACCCGTCGTTATATGATTGAAAGGGATGTTGCTTTCAGCAAAAGTGTTTCACAAGCTCTGCTTCTTCACCAGAAGTGCCCCCTCTATTCGTTTTCTATGGTTGCTGTTATCACTAACTTTAGTGGCTTGAAATGAAATCCATTTATTCTCTTATAATTCTGGAGTCCAGAAAGCTGGAGTGCGTTTTCACTGGGCTGAGATCAAGATGTGGGCAGGCTGTGCTCCCTCCAGAGGCTGCAGGAGGACTCGTCTCTTGTCTGTTCCAGCTTCTGATGGCTCCTGGCATTCCTTGGCTGGTGGTCACGTTGCTCTATCTCTACCCCCAATGTCACATGGCCTTTTTGTCTGTGTGTTTGGTCCTGAAATCTCCTACTGCTTTCCTTTTAAAAGGATACATGTGATTGCATTTAGGGTCCACTTGGATAACCAAGGATATATCCTTTCCATCTCAAAATTCTTAACTTAATCATACTTATAAAGACTTTTTAAAAGTTTTCTGCCCCATACCAATGAGATTCCAAATACTGGGATGTGGATATCTTTTAGAGAGCTGTTATTCAGACTCTGATCCTCCCCAATCTTTCACACAAATGCCAAGAAATCTCTGTAAATGTTATAAGTGAAAAGAAAACGTAACTTAAGTCATCTGCAATTTTGTCAGTTTAATTTATTTTAAATTTTGGATTTCTAAGTTTCTATGATTTATCTCACCTATGCTTTATTTTGCCTGTATATAACCCAGATGATAAACTCACTAATGAATGAATGAAGAGGAAGTGTGTAAAAATATGCAACTTTCCAACATATATTAATTGTTTTTCTATTTTGTATGTATGGCTTGTCTTTTTCATAAGCATCAGAGTATAATTATAAAAGTTTAATGAAACTGGACAAATACTATTATTCTATTTCAACTCTATAGTCCTGTGTGAAAAATAATTTGCACAGTGTTTTCAATTCCGTTATTACAATTTTTGCCACAAGAACGGGTTGTCAGATATGTATTGTCTGATGTATATTGGGAATTAGAATTGCATGCCCTACCACCCTGACCTTTATCCATAGTCTGCATTTTTATTGGCTAACCTTTCACTTCTTTCTATTTATAGTTTTACTACTCTAACAGGAACAGGTAAAATGTCCTACCAGTAAATACACAGACTAGCCCAAGGTCAAGCTGATAGAGGAGATGGCTAAATTTCACATACGGCATGTGACATTGCACTGTAGGACCTTATTCCCATGTAAACATTTAAATAAAAATGTAAAAGGGCAAACTAAACCCATTCTCTAAAAATTAATAAAAGAAATGTGGCAAATTTAACCCAGTGAACATACTATTGCATTTCCTAGACAGCCTTCCATGGAAATGTCCTTGAAAGATGGCTTGAGGTCAACAAGTCAGTTTTCATTATCACTAAGGTGATGTGTACATATATTTGTAACTTAAGCCCTGGATATGAAAAGCTATTTCAGATCTGTCATCTTTCTTGGTTGACACAAAATCATAGATTGATTATGACTTTCTCCAGCTCTTTGCTGACAGAGCTTGTACCGATGGACTTGGCAAAACTACAGTTCAGGAGTAGTAAAGGCTTAACAATCTTACTCCAAATGCCTAGTGTAGGGAGCAGCTATAGGGTTAAGCCTCAGACTGACCTGTTGGCAAAGCCACAAACAAGTCCCAGCTTAGAGGGCACAGCCCTCTTAACATAATTAGGCTTGACCTCTTGATGCTCCCTAGATCTTATCTGGGTAGCTAATGGGCTAAGGGAGATGCAGCAAGTGCTGCCAAAACAAGTGAAACTCACAAGAACACTGTAACTATGGTGACCACTACCTTGTTTACCTCTGGCTATAAAATAAAGGCTCAGCTTGCTGTCTGGGTCTCTCTCTGTGGCCATAGCCAGGCACAGGAAATCCACCTAGACCAGCCGTGGGCAAACTACGGCCTGTGGGCCGGATCTGGCCCGTTTGAAATGAGTAAAACTAAAAAAAAAAAGACCGTACCCTTTTATGTAATGATGTTTACTTTGAATTTATATTAGTTCACACAAACACTCCATCCATGCTTTTGTTCCGGCACTCTGGTCCAGTTTAAGAACCCATTGTGGCCCTCAAGTCAAAAAGTTTGCCCACCCATGAGACCCAGCTTATTCTCTTTTCTACATCCACACCCCCCCCCCACCCCGCTCAGGCTCACCAAACCCTTGGCTGAGCTGGACCAGCATAGCCTAGGTCACCATCAACTTTTATTCAGTTTCATTTGAGCTAAATATTTCACTTACAAGCATATACCCATCTAGAGTAATCCTGAACTGTTAAGTTTTGTTTCATTAGAATTCTTAGTATATGTATCTTAGAACAAGGGTGCCAAAATTTGCCCCCTAAATTTACAATGAACCATCGTGTCCAAATGGGACACTAATGAGCTATTTAGTTTAAAAATACATCAGATTTTCCCTGTATTTTGAAATACAGCAATTAAGATTAGTATCTTATATGTATGTTTTCAACAAATAAGAAGTATCTCATACCCAACAAATTTTTGTATTCATACTGCTTCAAATGGATTGTTACAAGAAGAATACACAAAAGAATAATCAAATAATAAAGATTCTTTGATATGTGTTCTATGCCTTGATTCAGTATGCCTGATATCTTTTTTCATGAGAAAGTAGTTAAGTGCGAACTAATAAGTTTTTAAATGTCTTCCAGAAACATACATCTTAGAAGAGAGTTCCCACTGTCTTTAGAAAATGCACTTATAGTAAAAACATTAAAACATGAACATTTTGCCTGGGGAAGGGATATTAATAAGGTTTAAATTTCACCATTTTGGCATAATAAAGCTTGAGTGTATCGATGGCAACCTCTCATTTTTGCAGGTACATAAACCAGTCTTAGAGACTACTCATACATTGAGATGAAATTCTTCAATCAATTCAAAAGATAACCAAGACATATCAGCAAAATAAAATTAAACGTAAAAAAGAAAAAATACTTGTTCATTGTATAGCATTGCAATGCTTATTTCTGTTTGTTTATATTCTAGTTAAAGTAATTTTATATTGGTATTAAACCATGCTAAATTTTATCAAAATTTGTGCTCAAAACACATGCTATAGTCTCTATTATGTAGTATGCCATATATATATATATATATATATATATATATATATATATATATATATATATATGTATATATAATATCACATATCTACAGTATACTAGTATAGTACTTTATATATCTAATACAGTATAATAGAGAGAGAGAGCAGATCATATATCTTCTTAAGTCTAGAATAACCTATTGATCTTTTTGTTTTGATTTGCCCATTTGTAATAAAAAGGGATGGATCAAGGCAGTTGTTTTGTTCTTTGGTGGCAGGTTCCTTTTTTCTCTCTGTAAACAGGTGATATTGATTAAGAGAAAATTTCCTGAAAAGTGTGTGGAATACGAATGGTTTGTACTGTCATTTAAAATCAGAGCCTTGTGCCTGGAGAATCAGTCAGCTGACACCATCCTAACAGTTGAGGTAATTATCAAGGATGCAGTCTGAAGACAGGATGGCCTTCTCAAGGCAAATGGCCAAGAAGGGCCAAGAAGGGCCTAAGCCAGCTCCTGCCTGGCCTCCTTTCCACCCATCCATCCGCCCAGCCCTGCCTTCCTCCCATTGGCCTATTTAGAATTCCTTGTTTCTGACTCAATGACCAAGCTCCTGGCTTGTTCCTGATTTCTCATGTTATCATATTCTTACCAAACACTTTTTTAGTACAGCCCTAAAGAGATAAAGTTCTGCTCAATTCTAGCCAATACATCTGTCTGCTTCCAAACCTATATTGGTGAGAACCACAAAGTGACTAATAGAAAATACCCTAATTCAAATAGCTGGAGCATTTATGTTAAGTTTCTTTACAAAAATAAATGAATGAATGAGTACATAAATAAATAAACAAATAAATAAACACAACCCTAATAAAGTTTCAAATGAGCCATTTAAACTGAGCCAGTCCATTCAATGGGTGAAAATAATGGTTTTACTTTAAAATTATACTTTGAATTCTTGAGCATAAAATGGAATTTGTACAATTCTCCAAAACACTGAATCAGGTTAATTTCCACCCCTAAAGCTGTCATTTTAAAGAGTGAATGCAGGTTAATATGTTATAAGTAGGATCGACAAACAGGCAATACATGTTGCATGTACACATTACATTATAGTTTATTTTTCTAGATAATTGCATCTTCACAAAATCTATCTTTGCAACTGTTCCTCTTCATATTTTGAAAATCCCTCCTGCTTTTTTTCAACAGGTAATAGTAGGCACCTCTCATTCTCATTTTATTCCCTAAATAAAGTCTCCTATTGATCCAAACTTTTTTTGTCATTCTTTCATAACAACTTGGCTATCCTCAGTTTCATTACCTGAAGATTGCTTAACACATATGTGACAATGGAAGATAAAATCACATAACATGAATTACTTGTGTGAAATAGCTGGATAACTTATTGCATCCTCTAGGTATACTTTCCCAAGGCACTAAAGCTGTTATTAGGAATTTCAAACACCTGTATTTCTTCTAATGGAGGTGGAGCTAAGGGAGATCATTTTTTCGGTTAGAAAGGCCTCTTGGTTAGAATTTAAGTAACTGTCATGTTACTTAAGTTCTTTTCTTGAAAGTTGATCTCCTCATGATACCTCCAATAGCTGTGAAGTCTCTCCAGTCAACTTTAAACAAAACCAACTTTAAAATAATATTAATGAAACATCTGGTTTTTCATTTCCACTGATTGAATTTTTTTATAAACTTAGAAATAACCATATTCATTTCTTCAGATAATTTAGTATTTATAGTGAAGTAAATAAAAATCCAATTCTCTTCAAAGGTAACTGCAGGAGCATATTAATGTTATTTCAGAAACTGATCTTTAGACAATGAGTATCAATATTTATGGATCATAGAGCCCTTTAGAGATTCAAAGAAGAAAATCCATTGTCCCAGCATTCTTCAGCATAACAAAATAACAATAATATTTTTTCTAATTCTATCTATTTTGCATTTAAAATCCCTAGGAGTCAACAAGCTGATCAAGGCATGTAATTTAAGGCTCCTGCTCTTTAAATTCTCAATCAACAAGTACTTAGAATGCACCATGACAATGTCATGTCACATGTTTATTACCTGACAATGGCCCTCAAACAATCTAAGAGCGTATGACTATTAGACTTAAGTGTTTCTTATTAATTTAATTTCAGGAGTGATCACAAGGAAGCATATCGATATAGAAAATTAAATTTCACAAAAAATAAGGAATATTGAATGTAAAAGAGACCACTGGAGAGTGAGCCTCTATGGAAAAGGTGACATGAAGGCTGAGGGCTTTGGGATAAGGAAAATGAAGAGGCTGAGGCCAGGCAGTTGGACATCAAATGCCCTTGCCTGGTGGGAGAGAAATGTAACAGAAATAAAGAGCTAGTTACACCCAGTCACTTAAATGAAGTGATGTAATTATAGGTGACAGGGTATAACGTATTGTAGACTGGGACAGATTGGAAGAGCTTGGAATGCTAAAGACAAAACTTTATTTTGCAGGTTCAACGTACACCCTAAAGTATAATTGGCATAAAAAGTGATATGATAAAAACAAAGCCTTAGATTAATTTGCATAGGAAGAAAAGTGTGTAGTCAAGGAGACCAACCATGAAGCTATTTTTGACAAAGGGGCACTGATATTCATTAAAGTATAAAAATTGAATTAGACAAAAACACTAATGAAATTTTCTTCAATTAGGAGAAAGAATGAAGTTTGGACTTATTTTTTCTAAAAGATGATGTAATTGTATAACACTATAGATAGATAGATAGATAGATAGATGATAGATAGATAGATAGATAGATAGATAGATAGATAGTGTTAGACAATTAACTAAATGCATATAGCTTGTAGCCAGTAAATAATATCATGGGGAGAGTTCTATGAAAAATAGGCCAGGGTTAGAGTTATAAATTAACTCAGCTATTCTCTGCTCCGTTCCCTACATTGTTTCCAACTAATTTTCCTCCTGAAAATCTTATCTGCAAATAACGGTAAAGGAAAATCAAATACTCTGTTTATAATGAGCCACCAGGTGAGAAACACTCCTTAACCTACAGACAAAATGGAATGAACTCAGTTTGTGTGCAATTAAAATAGAGAGCAACTTCACAGATCAAAGTATATTTCCCTCAGAAATAAGATATTCCACCATTTGGCAACACTATTATTAAAGGCTGATATTTTAGAATTTCTACCTCATACATTTCAAGAGGTCAGGAATATATATATTTTATTGAGCACTAGTAATTGCACCCTAATAAGATTCTGTTATTCCAAATGCCATCATCTTTTAGTGAAAACTGACATCAATGCCTTTTTTAAATGAACTTAAAGATGGAAATTGAGATGCCAAAAAACATTAAGAAAACAAGCTATTTTGAGAAAATTGTCTTGTTCTACAGTGGCTCCTTTCATCTGTTTTCATTGGATTTTTGTCAGGTCTATAACAGCCAGCATAGCTTTTAGTCATGCCCATCACTGATAGAAAAGAAAAAGATTATTGAATTATAAACTTGAGGATTTAAATTTTTCTCATTATATTAAAACCCAGATGTTATTCATCAGTTTCCCTGATTATGAAATAAAAATGTAATTAAGTCTGTCTACTTGTAAACATTTTAGAAAGGTATAACTGTTAAATCCATTTAGTTATGTACTTTACGGTTCAAAATTGCATTCTTTTATGAGTGCTCGGAAAATCCTGAACTGTGTCGTCCAATGTAACTTTTGGCAATATAGGTGCTGTCCAAGAGGGTAACTGCTCACCACATTTGGCTGATGAACACTTAAAATGAGATGAGTGCAACTGATAAATTAAATTTTTAATTTTATTTCATTTGAATTAATTTCAATAGTCACACCAGGCAAGTGACTGCTGCATTGGACAGTATATGAAGGATAGCACAAGTAGCTGTAACCATTACAGCCAACTTCTTCCTCCTGGATTCTGAACTGGGCTCCCTAATCACTCTTGGGACCTCGTAGGGAATAAGAGGAAGAGTCCAGTGCCCTAAATTGAACTCACTTTTTCTTTTATCTTTTTATTTTAAAACTAGAGGCTCAGCACACAAAATCGTGCATGGGTACGGTTCCCCAGGCCTAGCCTGTGATCAGGGCCATCTTCCCTGGCTGCCAGCAGCAGGCCTCGCCCCCTGCCGCCACTGGTCAGTCGCCCTCTGTATGTGGGGTGACCAGCGGGGCAGGGGCCTTGGCCTGTTGCTGCCTGCATCCCCCACCACCCATCCCAGTTCCCCATTTGCCATCGGTGGCGATCTGAGCCTGCAGTGCTGGGGGAGGGACCAAGAGGTTGGCCCATTCCACCCACTTGCCAGACCTGCCCCCCACCGGTTCCCCATTCCCCATCTGGTGATGGGAGCCTGATGTCCTGGGGAGGGACCGAGAGGTTGGCCCTTCCTGCCTGCTCGCCAGCCCCACCCCCATTGTCATGAGCCTTTTAGCCAATAATTATCCTGCACGTTCTCTTCTTTAAATAGGACCGATCAAGTAAATAACCTTGTCCCTGCTGTTCAGAGCTAGAGTTTTGTACGCCTTTTGCTCTACCCACAAAGCCACTTCCTTTCCACGCCCACCATCAATGACATCTAATAACTACTAACACAGTGTCCTCACTGGATTTTCTATATCATTTCTGCTGCTCCTACATTTACCTGAATCCTTCAAAATTGGTGTTCTGGTATTTTCCAAACACAACTCCAATACTCCTTACCTTTCTCATATCCAGTAGGGCCCTCTTTTGTTTTCTGGGGGAAAATGAGAAATAAGGCACACTCTCTGCACAGCTGCTGAAGTTATTTTATGCCCTAGTTCACTCATTTCATGCCACCTCACCACTTTATCCATCTTCCCTGAGCAGGTAAGGTCCCGCCACCTTGATCTTGCTGCACACTGCACACGTAGCCTTCCTTTCCTACAATGCCTGGATGACTCCTACAGCCTCTTCATCCTAACCCTTGCTCCTCACCCACTGCCCCCACTTTGGAACATGCACAGGCGTGCTCACACACACACACACACACACACACACACACAAACACACATACCAATACCATTTCAGATACACGCACACCTATCATGGTTCAATAAATACCTTCACTAGAAAATGTTGCTTTAAGTCTCCAGGATGACTTAAGTATTCACCTTTCTACTTCCCATTCCTTATACCCTGAGTTCTATCACAACTCGCACCACAGTGAATTGACACGGTTGTGAAATGATTATATTTTCTCCAGGAGCCTGTGGGCAACCAGAAGACAAGAACTGAATCTCTCCTCCCCAGATCCCGGGGTCTGAGAACACATACTGGGCTATCCAAGGGAGTTGTTCAGCGTATGGGTAAAAGACAGAATACGATCTGAGATTGAAGATTATAGACAAACTAAAAACTAGGATAATCTGAAAATTAATAAGAATATGAATGTGTTTTCAAAGCTTTCCATTTGGGGGCCCTTGGATATTATGATTTTGTTGATATGTGTGTAGGTCTCTCTGTGTGTGCGTGTGTGTGTATACATATATATATTTTTTGTATAATTATATATATTTTATATACACATATTTATGTTTAATTGTTCCTAATAAGTACATAAACATGACTTAAAGATAACAACTGCAGTTTTGAAACATCTATGAAAAAGAGTTCGAACTCCCCAGATTATAACACTATTGATAAAATATATGTTGCTGCTACAGATGATCCTTCCTCGGTTATAAGGAAATGAAGGTCCTTACACTTTTCATTTATGAAGGCATTTCCCTCACCCTTTCTTGTCTCCCTATCCACAGTAAGATAGAGAAATACTTTGAGTTATTTCACCAATAATGTCATATGTTTAGGCTATATTACAGGTCTAGTTCCACTCAACACTTTCTAAGTATAAATAGAATTTATTCACTGAAGCTCTTATCTACAACTATATTAATAAACAAATAAAGTGGAAATCCCCCAAATAGAAAATAGATTCTTTAATAACACAGCACACCTACAAATGAGGCTTACAGGCATTTTATAAGCGTATTCATTTTCTAGTCTGTAAAATAACACTATTTAATTTAATGTCCTCAAGGAATACACTGTAGTTGGCCAAGGAGGTTATGTCACATTGAAGTTGCTGGTCATGCGTATTGGCAAACAGCTCAATTGTTGAGTTGAGAAGACACCTGGGAGGTGTCAGCAGGAACAAAAGCAGGACACAGCCCCAGCTGCACAACACACTAGAAGTCTGAGTAGCTCAGATGCCAGGTTCTGAACTATTTAAAGATCAAGAACTTGGAGAGCAGTTTTGTGTCTCTGAAGCATCAGGGAGACAGAAACCTCTGGCAGTGAATTACGTCTTCTTACAAATAGAGTTTCATTTAAAACCTTATTCTTAAATTGCATTAATTGCCAAATGAACACAGAGCCTGCAGCAAGCTGATAGTTCTGTATTCAATTTAGAATAGAGATTCCCAGGTAATTACTAGTACATGAGCGTAAAGGAAGGCGCAAGATAACCCAGAATGGCAAGGAAAACAAAAGTTGCTATGTTCACATTTGAAATAAACATAAAGACGTAACCGCATTACAAAATTGACAAGTTGCTCCATCCCACTTCCCTGTCTAACTCCAAGTTGGAAAAAATGCCCCTTTCCAATTGTGAGGTTAATACAAGAGTGAGCAACATGTGTCTGCAGAAAAATTATTTCAAACACATTACAAAAGGTGAACTTGAGTTGCTCTAAAAGAAGTTATTCATGCAAAATAAATATCCCAAATTTCAAAATTTTAAAAGCAATCATCAAATAATTGCCCATAGAAAACAGACTCTCTGAAAACAGTCAATATAAGAGATCATCAACGTCATAAGTGCGTAAGTGAAATTCACATAGCCAGACAGATAAACACACTGGACAAAACAGAAAGATTGGCCATGGGTCTATTTTTTTCATTATTATAATGCCCTGGCAGTACTCTATTAAATTCTATGGGAAATATCATTAGAATGAGTACATTTTATCAAAATTATAAATTGGTAAGCTAAATTTAAATACCATATTAACTTTTCATGCATTAAGTATAATGAAGTTGAAAATATTGAGATGTTGTAGTTTTTAAAAAGTTATTGCATACATAAGCACTTACTGTTTCTTCCTTGCAGCAAAATTCTATATCCACCACAAAAGCTGGAAGTTATTGCCTGTTAAAAAGTCACAAAAACATGAATATGTTAATTTAAAATGCAATAAAGTCCAAATTGCAATAGCTAATAAGATTCTTTTATGTTCATAAGTAAGAAATATTATAACTATAATCTCCTGGTTTTAGTTTATTTTCATGAATTAAAAACTACAAAAGGCAAATGAAAATTATTTCGCAATGCACAAGATATATTAATACTACTGAAAAATGAAAATAAAATTTCAATTACAGAAGAACAAAAATATCCTAATTGGAGTAAAAAAAAGTGAATTCATTCCCACCCATCCTGGTAATGTTTACAGGTAATCTGATCACTGTTTATACTGAGTGAATAAATAGTTTGAGTTACATACTGGAGACTTAATGCTTTAATGTGTATCTGGAATTTTCTTTGATTGAACAAATATTTCTTAATCCACCAAACAAATTTGAAAATAACAATAGAAAAATATCAAATCAAATTAGAGAGACACTACTTCTGAACAATAAATATTTCTATGATGTAATACACACATTAAGTAAACTTTTCACTTAATATTTACTTGATCAATTTACTGAAGAAATGAATAATACACATTATTTATCATAGGCTTGATTTTTAGTAATATCTGAATATTTAACCTGACATTGAGAACATAAGTAATTATCTAAATCACTCAGGCCAGAAGACCAATTTACAAGAATTATCCAGCTCATTAGGGCAAATATAATTGCAGGAGTCTTTTCTTTAAAATATTTCTAAAATTCTAAATTTACTTTTCATGGTTGGATGTTACCAAATATGCAAAGAAAGATAACATGGTTTGAATAAGACAGTATCACTAATAAAACTATCTGAAAATATATTTATTTAAAACTTTTTAAACTTAAATGAGACAACATTTTTTTACAACTATTTAAAACTATACTCTAACTAGAGGCCCAGTGCACGAAATTCGTGCGGGGGGGGGGTGTCCCTCAGCTCAGCCTTCACCCTCTCTAATCTGGGACCCCTCAAGGGATGTCTGACTGCCCGTTTAGGCCCGATCTCACAATCCAGGACTGCTAGCTCCCAATTGCTCGCCTGCCTGCCTGCCTGATTGCCCCTAACCGCTTCTGCCTGCCAGCCTGATCACCCCCTAACCACTCCACTGCCAGCCTGATTGATGCCTAACTGCTCCCCTGCCGGCCCGATTGCCCCGAACTGCCCTCCCCTGCTGGCCCGGTCACCCCTAACTGCCCTCCCCTGCAGGCCTGGTTGCCCCCAACTGCCCTCCTCTGCTGGCCCAGTCACCCCTAACTGCCCTCCTCTTCCAGCCCCATTACCCCTAACTGACCTCCCCTGCTGGCCTGATTGCCCACAACTGCCCTCCCCTGCTGGCCATCTTTGACCACATGGGGGCGGCCATCTTGTGTTGGAGTGATGGTCAATTTGCATATTACCTCTTTATTATATAGGATTACACTAAAACTTGAGTTGGACTTAAGTACCATTTCATTGTAATTATACATTTATATTGTATTTGTTTATCCATGTTGTTTTCCTTTCCAGCCACTGTTAAGAGCACAGGGTAACTTTCAAAGGCTTATTCAAGTGATATGCGCAAGGATAGTTTTAAAAGCTACACCTTGCCAACATATGTTCTGCTTTATACAGTAGGAGAGGTGTCCTTTAATATAAAATTTGTTTAACAAGCTATTTGTTTAACAAGCATTTACTTGTCAGGTAATCAGAATCTGCTGGCACAGTGTAACCTCAAATGTCTCTTTACATAATTCTCTATTATGCTAAGAGTTTTACAAAATTTAAGTAGCTGGATTTGGAGAAAATGATATTTTTTACAAGCAAAGCAAAAGTATTACATTTTCTACAATAAATCTAAGAGATAGTCTTCTGTTATATAGGCAAAAAAGGAAGGATTTTAGGATAATAAGAGTTATCTCCTCAAGAAAGATACAAGATAATAACTTACTCACTATCAAACTTGAGGTTAAACTTGAAAAACTTGAATAACATAGGAATAAGCCATGAACCCCTGCTCGTTAATGTTTTTGCTAGGGAGTATTAACATTTTGACATCATGTTCTATATATAGCATACTCTATTTTTATTAATGCAGGACACATTTTTAAGATGTCTTGGCATAAATTTATTCTTTAATTTTATATTAATTTTGCACCTTGTTATAATATATAAAATAAAGTATAATTTTATTTTCTTTAAGAATAAGGCTATATCTTTATGATTAAATAATTAGCAATCCTTTCTATTTTTAACCATAGAAATTATTGAGGTTTATAATCTTTTTTAGGGTGATAGAGACATCATTTGGAATAATTCTGAGTTTCTTTGCTTCACTATGTAGTTGCATCTTTACCCTTTCAGACTATTTTTAATTGTCCTTTTTAAAGAAAATATTTTAGTACCACTACCTGTTTTGCTCCAAGTGAGATTGCATAAGGTGTTAAATCTTGTTGGAGGTATATCTGGAGAGTAGAAGCTACTATGAAATGGGAGGAATTAATAGCTCCTGATTTTTAGATTTACATTGCACTTAAGGTGGTTGAAGAAAGATTAATCACTAGGTCAAACACTCACAATGAATTCCTTCAGCATCTCCACGCGTCTATTTTTCAGTAGAAGTGCTCTCCTTTCGCCCTTCCTGGGTACACTCTACCTCATAGTACTGTGGGTTCTGTCATTGTTGAGATATTTGTGTTGTGGGAATCTTTCTTTAAATGATCTTTGGGAAGTGGCTGTCCTGGTGGTAGATTGGGATCCTCTGAGCCCTTACAGTCTCAGAAGCCACCTCTGTGAGACCTCTAGGTTTTCAGGGAAGCGGGTCTGAAATCCACCTCCCCATTTCCAAGGTCTTTCCTTTCACTCCCAAAGACAGTGGGAGAACAGACACGGGAAGATATATGTTTTCGGGGAAGAAAAGAGAAATGAAAGATAGAAAAATGTACAGGATTTGAGTCAGAATAAAGGGAATAGAGAAAAAGATAGCATTTGGAGTAAGTTTGCAATGCATATGCCAAAGTTTTGGGAAACTGGTTGGGAAATATAGCCCTGAAACAAAGGTACTTTAAGAAGAAAAAGGAATATTACAAATACACGAAACTTTGCAGACAACTTCAACATCTTTCTTCCAGATGCTTTCTATGCATATTCAATTTAAATCTCTGAATTTCTGATATTTAAGTGGATTTACAACATGGTCCCCATGATTCAGTCAGAGAAAGATTTAATGAGGTTATCTTCCAAAGACAAAAAATATAAAATACAGGCTCATTTCTAAGCAATCAAGGACATCTGGTCACCCTTCTGTTATGATAATGGCCTTAAAATTCTGCCACCTCTTGCATTACAGAGGTTCATACAGTGTAGAATGTGGCTCAAAACGCAGAACTCCATTCCCTAAAATGTTTCTGTGGTGCCACCTACAGTCATTATCCTTTTGATATGCTTTTTATTGTTAAACCAACTAGGATGTATTTACATTTTCAAGAAAACAAAAGAGAGAGAGAAGAAACAAGAAAAAAATAACCCACAAGTTCAAGTTGCTCTTCTAGGCTTCGCCCTGAAAGGCTGGAGTTTGCAGAAGGGTTCTGGCTAACACTGATGTTAATTCCCTCCTTCAGAACATTGGGAAGCTCAGCACCAGACCCTGGCTCCAGCTTGCCAAAGACATGCTGGTTTCTTGGTATGGTTTTCTAGCTCTTTTGCTATTAGTGCATAATTTGACAGTATGCTGCCACGGTAACAGAATTCATTAAGGGCTTTGAGCTTTGTTCTGCCAATGAGGGATTTTGGCTGCATGTAGTGCCGGCTTCTGAAGGTTGGTCCATAATATTTGTCTTATAAAGCCTTGTCATCTCAGAGCATTCCTGATGCTACAAAATCACCCATAATGAGCCAGTTCCTCCCAGCCTGAGCTACCCCCCAGCGGAAGTCAGACACTCCTGGGAGCCACATTCGCTTCTTTATCATCAAACTTGGGAGCTTAAAATAGACTGCACGAGAGTGATACATTGCGCAGTTCCATCGCACACCATTGGGATTGTGGAGTGGATTAGGAATGCAATCCTTAATGTTTGTTCTCTACAATATCCCATTATGGAAGGAAAAGTCTTCGGATTCTGACAATTTTCTTTGTATCTCCATTTTCAGAGACCGGGCTTTCTGGAAATAACTATGTGGTTGCTACAGTAAAGGAAAAAGGGCTTCATGTCTTAACCAATAGTTTCCTGTATGATTTCCGTGAAAAATAAAATAAATAAATAAATAATAACATGCCTTCTGTTATTTTCAGTCATATTTTTAATTCCATATAATTCCATTTTGATCACTGGTTCTGCTGTTAACTATTGAATTGTTTCTTAGTCTTTGTGTATGTGTGTGTGTGTGTGTGTGTGTGTGTGTATGTGTGTGTGTGTGCTGTGCCATAGTTAGTGACAGCTTAAAAATCCTCTGAAATCCCTTTTGCTACCAAGACCAAAGTTACCGGCCAATCCCCTTTGAGACTGGTTGTTCCAGGATGAGGCACTAAAGAATCCTTGAGTTTTTCTTGTATCTGTATAAATGGTACCAGTGAGATACTGAGAATCAGACAAGCCCAATAAGTATCCTACAAGTGAATAAAAGCACAGTATTGGATGAAGAGACGAGATAAGAATAACCTTTAGTTAAGATAGTGATTCCTAATCAGGGGCAGGTTTGCCCCTAAGGGACACTCGTCAATGTCTGGTCACATTTTTATTGTCACAGCTGGGGAGCTACTTATTCAAGCAGGGGGAGGTCAGAGATGCTGCCAAATATCCCACAATGCACAGGGCGACCCCTTCCCTCTCCTACATTTACACACAAAAAATTATCTGCTCCCAAATGCCAGCAGTGTTGTGTTGAGGCCCCCTGGTGTAGGGAAAGCTTGAAGAGACAGGGAGAATATAAACCTTATTGTCTACAGTTGAATTAATCTGCTTTATAGGGCAACAAGGGTGAAATAAATCTGCAAGGAGAATTGGCAGTGCACTGTGAGGAGGGCATGGTCTCAGGATCGCAGTGGAGATAAACCCCCCTGTTTCTCTCCAGTAGATGAGGAAAAGGGGGAGCCCCAGTGCCGCCAGGGTGTTTTGCTTGGGTTTGAAAGAGGAAACCACAAATACCAGTCCCACCAGCTGGCAGCTGAGAAGGGTAGAAATCATGATGCCACGTACTCTATTGCCCAGAATCATTTCTTAACATTTTCCCCCTTCAGTTTACGATGTTTTTCTTCTACTCTAATTTATAATCTTTCTTAATATTTTGATACACTACTACAGTAGTATATCATTCCTCTATGGACTTGCATTTTGAATGTTTACAATCATGACTGTAAGCTCCTGGAGGGTTGGCAGTTTTAGAGGTCTCTGATTCTATAATAAACTCTAGAGACAGAGCTGTCTACTCAAAAGATGTGTAATTTTAAAAATAATAGAAAGAGCTATTGGCATCCACTATGTGTGAAACAAAGTACTGGGTACATAATTAAGACTTAAAATATTAAGCATCTTACCCTAGCGAATCAACCAGCAACTTGCTGGAACTGGAGTCAGAATCCTAAAATATTTTCCAGACTTGAAATTGGTTCCTTCCTCCCTCTCTCCCTCCCTCACGAACTCCCTTCCTTCCTTCCTTCCTTCCTTCCTTCCTTCCTTCCTTCCTTCCTTCCTTCCTTCCTCCCTTCCTTTGTTTCTTTTCTTTATTTTGTTACACTTGCCTAATGAAATTGAGTACATTCATTTTATAAATGGTTTAAAGGAATGTTAAAGAAGGCCATTTTAATGTTGCTGTTTCTTTTTGTGGTGTATAGACTTATTTAAAAGAAAAACAATAACAAGAATGACAGCAGAACCACATTTTAAAATAAGAACGCTTTCAAAGGAAGCTACATGCACTTTGATTTGAAATATAACCAAATGGGTTATGGAGATTATATCAAAGTCGAGCAAATAATTATCCCAATCCAACCATGTTGGATTTAAACTGAATAATTCAATCCTGTACAAAATTCAGAAAATGTAAGCTGGAATTATTTGTGAGCCTGCTAAGATCCTATAAAATGATTTTAAAAACCCAAACAATTAAAAAGGAACCAGAGCCCGGCCTGCATGGCTCAGTGTTGGAGCATTGCCCTATGAATTAGGAGGTCATGTGACTTGCATACAGACTCCTGAGAGCAGGAGTGGGGGGATAAGGACACATGAAATACCTTAATCAATAAAGAAAAAAATAAAAATAAAAAATGTAAAAAAAGTTTTTGTACTTTGAAGTGCTTTAATGTTGCTTTAGTAAGTAAAGTACTATAACAAATGGAAATGGTTTTATTGCTGTAGGATGATTTTTTATCTACTACTGCACAAATATGCTGCCAAGTAGCAATGACACGAGTGCAGAAGCAAAATTAAATGCCTACAATTGCCATTAGCAATTGCGAAAAATTATTAATCTGTCTGGAGGAAATGAATGGACATGATTAGAGAAACCAAAAGTCTTCATCTTATGAAAATCAATAGCCGAGATGTGTTTCCATCAGATAATGAATCACAGATTCATGAGCTAAAGATTAAATATGCATTAGTATATATTCTAACCACACCTATCAAATTTATGTCTCCATTTCTCAATCTGGTTTAGACAATGCTCTATCATAACTAACTCTCTATTTCCAAAAATGATGGTTATTCAGACACTACATGAAAGAGATAGAGAAGTAAATCTATGTTTTGTTTCCTCAGAGCTCAAAAAGCAAATTGGCAACAAAGTAATTATACTTAATGTATATCAAATAAGATTGGTCAATGAAAACTTTACTTTCCTTTATAAACATACAGGCTGTGTTGACACGTGTAGAGTTATATTAGCTCAAAGTAAAAGATTTATCATTTTGACGCACACTAGATCATCTACATATGCGCATAAATAAAAGAAACCAGTGCATATTTTGAGATCCTTATAATAAAGTGCTTCATGGAATCACAGTGTAGATTGTTTGTGTCTAGCCCTATTTGTAAATATGGGTCTAACCAAAATCCAAATAGAACCATGAATATATTAAATTTTTATGCAATTGCCCTTTATTAGGTATCTACTGGAGTCTGGTTAATTGAAATTAGAACTTATTTTAAAATCTTTTAGAGAATGCATATTGTACATCAGAAAAGATATGCTAGAAAACCTCACTGTAAAAACAGTTCGCATTAAGGCTAGAATTCTGGAAGAGAGTGGGGGAAGGGGAGCGTGTACTTTGGACTCCATTCAAGGATATTCAATTACAGGAGAAAGAGAAAGACTATTGTTATAGGGAATTACTTTATGGTTTTTCTCTGTAAGATGGTTTTAAAGTAGGATTTCCGTGTGCTTCTCTAAGAACAGTATACTCATCCTACTAGTTCTGCAGTCCCAGGGGAAGATGGATACCTGAGAGACACCGATTTCAACGGAAGTTTCTCATATAGATCCCAGTAGAGAAGATTGTCTTCATATATTGTGAAGTGTTGGCTTCATTATGTAAGAATCTCTATGTCTACAGATCTTGGTTAAGAGCTTTCTGTGCTTAAATTCAAGAGCTGAGTGTAGTGGTAGCCAAGTAGGAGAGAGGTGGGAAGTGGCTTATGGCATTGGAATCCATTATCCTAGCAAAGTAAATTCACGTGGGCATGACACTCTGAGGTTTAGTCATGAGATGGCTCTCCACCTTATCTCAAAGGTAACAGAAATAACGGCCTTTAGAGAGGCAGTGGGAAGGAAGTCAGGGGAATGGCAGGTGAGGGGTTCCCCTGGTCTCTCCCCTTGAAGTTACAACGATTTGAAAAGATATAATTCAATAAACGGTCCCCTGCTAAACACGAACGCACCTGAGAGATCTGAGCATTGACACATCTGAGGTTGGGCAGGTTGGAGGGAGCAGGGGGGGAGGAAAGGAGAGGAGTAAAGACAGGCACCAGGTACACACACAGCCCTGAACTCTGCAGGTCTCCAGAGAGGGGAGAGATCAGGTTGCATCCTGTTTTCCCTGCATCCCAGAGGACCAAAGAGAAACAGTGAGCATCCCTGCCTAAGTGGTCCCTACACACTCAGGCTCAACCCAATGACTTGGGCACAATGGGAATACAGAAGTCCCCCCAAGGCTACCTGGCAGCCATCATTTCCAGGCAGCAAAACAAAGCCCCAGAGTCCGGCTGCCTCCCGGCACCCCCCAGAGCTAGCAGCAGGCCCCCAAAGAAGTTGCAGCAGAGGTTGTCATCTACAGAGCACATGTCTGCAGGCAGAGCACTGGAGAAGAGAGCAGGTTTTCTGAGTGGCAGGAGTACCCTGTGGCTGATCCAGTGACAGGGATACAGATCCAGAGCTGAGACAGCTGAACTCTGCCCCTCACATTACTGGGTGGAGAACAAAGCCAGAGATGTACTAGCTGGCCCCACCCAGATCACCCCGACCCTCCCAACATGGCTGGGCCGAGCAGGAGGCATCGCCTGGGAAACCTCCAGCAGTACCAGCAGCGAGCTGGGTACAGGGGAGAGCCCTGGGATTTCAAGGGCTTGTAACGCCATGCCCACTCCATTCTCCCACGGGGGTTGTGGTCGGAGACCAAGGGGACCTGGTCAGAGAAGATGCTTACCTCCCCAGGGAATACAGGCATTTTCTGCCAGGCCGCCATGCAGAGACCAGACAAGCCAGAGCAGAGAAAGAACAACAAACAAATAAACAAACAAACAAACAAACAAACAAACAGAAAACTTGTGCTTCAACCACTGGAAAACAAAAGAAAGATTTCTTATCAACCTACTAAATAACCACTTTAAAAAAACAAAATAAAGCAGGCTTCATTGCCATAGAGGCCTAGGCAGATACGGAATCCATCAACTGTCACGAATAACCAAGGAAACAAGGCAGCTCAAGAAGAAAAGGGAAAATCTCCAGAAAATAAACCTAAAGACATGGTGATATGTGATTTAAATGACCGAGAATTCAAGACCGCAGCTCTGAAGAAATTCAACAGGATAGAATAAAATACGGATAGGCAGTTTAGTGAATTTAGAAACAAAATCAACAATCAAAAGGAATACTTTACCAAAGAGATGGAAACGTTTGAAAAGAACCAAATAGAAATTATGCAGATAAAGAACACATTAAAAGAAATAATGAACTAGTGAATTTAGAAAATGCAGCTGACCAGATGAAGAAGAGAGTTATTGATACTGAAGATATATAGAAATCTAGAAATGACACAGATGGAAGAACAGACTTGAAAGGAAAATTAAATAATAACTCTAGGAGAATTATCTATCAGAAAGAGCAATATAAGAATAATGGCTATATCAGAAGAAGTAGATCAAAGACCTAAATGTAAGACCTGAATCAATAAATTACATAAAAGAAAACATATGTACTAAACATATGGGCCTTGGTCTTAGAGAAGATTTTTATGAATTTGACCTCAAAGACAAGAGAAGTAAGAGTAAAAACGAATGAATGGGACTATATCAAACTAAAAAGCTTCTGCACAGCAAAAGAAACCATAAAAAAAGCAATCAACAAAAATGGGAGAAGATACTTGCAAATGATACCTCTGATAACTGGTTACTATCCAAAATATATAAAGAACAGTGCAACTTGGCAACAAAAAACAAATAATACAATAAAAAGTGGCGAGAGGACTTGAACAGACACTTCACCAAGAAGACATAAAAATGCCATCAGATATAAGAAAAGAGGTCAACTTCAGTAGCTATTAGGAAAATGCAAATCAGAACTAAAAGATACCACCTCACAGTGGTTAGAATAAATATTATCAACAAGACAATTAATGCCAAGTGTTGGAGAGGTTGTGGAGAAAAAGGAACCCTCATTCACTGCTGGTGGGAATGTAAACTGATACAGCCACTATGAAAAACAGTAGGGAGGTTCTTAAAAAAATTAAGAACAGAATTACCATAAGACCAGCAACCCCTCTTCTGGGTATTTACCTGAAAATTTTGAAAACATTTGCAAAGATATGTGCACCCCCACGTTCACTGCAGTATTATTCAAGGTGGCCTAGACATGGACACAACTGAAGTGTCCTGTGAAAGAGGGCTGGATAAAGAAGATGCTGTACATATACACAATGGAATACTATTCAGCCATAAGAAAGAATTAGTGCCATTTGTGACAATATGATGGACCTTGAGAATATTATACTAAGAGAAAGAAGTCAGATGGAAATAGTTAAGAACCATATCATTTCACTCATATGTGGGATACAAAACTGAAAGAAAAAAAATGAAGAAACAGGACAAACAGGCAAAAACTCATAGTTTGATGTTACCAGAGGGAAGGGGGTGGCAGGAGATTGTAAAGGGGGAAGGTGTCAATGGTGATGAAAGGAGATTTGCTTTTGGTTGGTAAATACACAATGTAGTATGCAGATGATGTATTATAGAATTGTATGTTGAAAACCTATATGATTTTATTAACCAATGTCAGTCACCGAAATAAATTTAATAAAATCTATTTTTTTAAATGAGTTAGATCAAATGGACCTGGGCAAAGAGGGGGGAAATGGGGACACCCACAATAATGTCAACATTAAAAAATGTTTAATAAAAAACGAGTTAGATCAAATAATTATGTCATTAAAAGGCTGGAAAAAACAGCAAATATTAAATCTGTTCAAAATGAAAACATTTCTAAAAAGTAAAAAAATATAATTAAAATGCCGTGGGTCATAGCATAGTTGAGGAGTCCAGAGATGGGGCAAAAATGCACATTCTGCTCCGGTGTGCTTCCTGTGCTCCCAGGATTTCCCCTCACTGGCCTCACCTGCTGCTCTCAGAGGAAAGGCGGGCCCTTCTGAGCGATTTAACAGTAGAAAGCAGTGAGCCAATAAATAACGATCCTGATAGAAGCCTACACACAGAGGAAAGGCAAATCCCGTTCATTAATGCACACAAATAAGGACGAGTTTTTAATATATTGGAAACTTCAGGACCTGTTCCTTCAGCCGGCATCCGCAGCCCCTGTCACATAATTCTGTTTGCTGACACGCTAAAGAGAGGGTCTTACAGACGCTTCAGAGCGGTGATGTCTGCCTCTGCACGGGAACCATCTGTGCTAATGCACGGCAGCAGCATCGGCCAGCCCTGGTGCCCAAAGAACCAAGTCAGCAGAAAACTCCAGAATACCGTGGAGAAAAACTAACTGTGTGTGTGGAGAGACACGGTACCTCCTGAGGCCCCTGATGTCTTTTTCAGGGCCATCAGCCTCCTGTGCTGATGAGATGATAGCTGTCAATCAACTCCAATCATTAACAATTTTGATTCAAAACACAGTAGTAGGAAAACATCTCCCACGTTTGTCCTCTGGCAAACTTCCTGCAAAATTCATGCTGTGGAGCAAAGCGGGGAGGAGTGGCCCACGGTGCCGGGCTCTGAGCACTCTTTGTCCTTGGGAACATCTGTCAGAAATCTGGGGTGGAATGGCTAAGCAGACTATCAGGCTACTAGATTCAACATATAGTATCATATTGTTTTCTGTGCTATATAATGTGAATAACACGTATACAATATATTCATGTTGCTAAATCATTTATGGCCTCTTTCTAACTCTAAGCCTTACATGTTTAAAGCCATTATTCCCTCTGCCTATACAGGTGCTGCAATCATAGAGTCTCCCCATGAAGTCCTACAATCTCCTTTTGTGAATGTTGATCTGACTTATTTAGTACCAAGCATCTGAGGCATGGGCTAGACACCCTAGGTCCCTTCCTTAGGGTCTACTCACTTTCCCCTTAGACACTCACCTCTAAGCCTTGATGTCAGTGAAAAGCAATTATCCATGAAAACCCATACTTTTATTTGCCAGAGAATTATCACGATCTTTATACATTCTTTTTATTTAATACTTTTTTCTTGGATATCTTTTTGAGAGGGAGAGGGGCAGGGAGAGGGAGAAAGAGATAGAAACATCAATGATGAGAGAGAATCTCATCATTGGGGATCCAGCCTGCAACCCGAGCATGTGCCTTCACCAGGGAATGACTCCTACCTCTTGGTGCCGGGATTGATGCTTAACCACTCTCCAGGGCCTGTGATGTCACCAGCGCCCCTTAGATGTGGGCAGTGCACAGCTTGCACGCACAGAACCTGAGACGCTCCATGTAAGAAGGAACAGAGAGGGGTGAACAGACCTCTGAGCCTGAAACCTCATGACTTAGAGAAGCGTTGCTGTTGGCAGGGACAGAGGTCTCAG
Source organism: Myotis lucifugus (assembly GCF_000147115.1). Classification (NCBI taxonomy): domain Eukaryota; kingdom Metazoa; phylum Chordata; class Mammalia; order Chiroptera; family Vespertilionidae; genus Myotis; species Myotis lucifugus. The sequence continues at coordinate 1,474,605 of NW_005871202.1, read as the reverse complement.
GAAGAGCTGGTTAGAGTCTGGAGGTAATGGCTTCATTTCAGATAACTTAGGTTTGAAAAGGAATAGAGTATCAGCGAGGCATGTCCAGTATGGTGAATAGAGGTCAAGCCACATGTCAGGATGAGAGTGGAGATTTGGGGCATGTCTGCATTAGGTTATATTTAAAGCAAAGGGAGCAGCAGAAGAATTAGCTCAAAATAGAAATTACAGACCAAGAAAATCCTTGCTAAGCCTGTTTTATTAAACTACGGAGGGAATAACAAGCCTGTAAGGAGAAGGTTCTGCATAAAGTTGTACCCTTGTGCATTGGACAAATCTGGGGAGGGCCAGTATTAGCTTCATCACCATAGACTCCCCAAAGCTGGCAGTGAAGTGCCCGGAGAGAAGAGGCCCTCTTTCTAAGTCACAGGAAGGACCAACAGACTAGCAATCATGCAACTATAAAGCCTTACCCAGCCATATTGACTTCAGCTTTCAGAATTGCCCTTGACTCCATTCTCAGATATTCTTAAAGAAAAACTCTGATTAGGCCCCACTCAACGAGAGACTTTAAAAACTCTTCAGGAGATTTCCGTAAGCTAAAAATAAAAGCCAGACTCTTTAAGCTGGCATTCAGAACGCTCCACAGTAATGTCCTTTAAGAAGAATACCTTCCAGCCCAAACAAACATTTTATTCTTCATAGATATATGAGATACTTTCCCAACTCTCTAATTTGTCCATGCTCCAGCAGAGTGTATTATTATAATAATTTTACCAATGAGTACACTGAAGTTTAAGTAATATGTTCAAGATATAAATTTTAAGTTCATGCTCTTTGTCACTATGAAAGAATATTTATTAAATCAAATAAATTAGAGACTTTATATATTTAGTAGAGGCCCGGTGCATGAAATCTGTGCACTCGGTGGGAGGGGGGTTGTCCCTCAGCCTGGCCTGCACCCTCTAACAGTCCAGGAGCCCTCAGGGGATGTCCGACTGATGGCTTAGGCCTGCAGGGAGTGGGCCTGAGCCGGCAGTGGGACATCCTTAGCGCTGCCGCAAAGGCAGGAGAGGCTCCCGCCACCACCACTGTGCTTGCCAGCCATGAGCCCAGTTTCTGGCTGAGGGGTGCTGGAGGAGCACACTGACCACCAGGGGGCAGCTCCTTCATTGAGTGTCTGCCCTTTGGTGGTCAGTGCGCATCATAGCAATCAGTTGTTCCGCTGTTCAGTCGATCTGCATATTAGCCTTTCATTATATAGAATTTGTATTCATTAACTACAATTTGATGTTTATTTGTTGAATCGGTAGTTTGATATAAGCTAACGTGTTTAAAATTTGACAAATGTGTGTAACCACTAAATATCTAAATATGATGATTATGATGATTCAGTTGTCAGCTTATTCTGAAATAAGTCTCTGGACTATGAAAATGAAACAACCCATGTTATTATAATTGCATAGAATATCACATAATGTAACAAGGTATAAAATGATGAGTATTTATGGAAATATTTTTCTTCCCTGCTCATGCTGAGGGGCCAATGAAAGTTTCTAGCAAGCAGAGTTGAGCTCTCTTCTGTTAAAATGAACCAAAATGAAGCAACAGGAACTCTCATTGCTGATGGGAAGGCAAGACAGTACAGCCAGGTTCTCACAAAGTTTACCATCATTGTTCCATACAATCCATACATGTGCTCCTAGGTACACAAATGAGTTAAAAACTTATGTCCACATAAAAACCTTCACACAAGTGTTCATAGCAGCTTTCTTCATAATCACCAAAACTTAGAAGCGAGCGAGATAGGTGAGTGGATAAATAGACTGTGGTACATCAGACAATGGAATATTCTTCAGTGATCAACAGAAATGAGCTACCAAATCATGAAAAGACATGAAGAAAGCTCACCTGCATATTGTTAAGTAAAATAAGTTAGTCTGAAATTCTACATTCTGTGGTTCCAACTATAGTACATTCGGGAAAAGGCAAAACTGTAAAGAGTGAAAAGGTCAGGAGTTGCCAGGAATTGGGAAGGAAATGGTGGAGCATGCGGGATTTTTAGGGCAGTAAAATGATTCTGCATGATGCTAAAATGATAGATACATGACATTTTTCATTTGGCAAAACCCACAGGACTTCATAACACAGTTAGTGAACCCTGATATAAACTATAGACTTTTGCCAACAACCATCTATCAAATTGGTTCATCAGTTGGTAGTAAATGCACCAGCATGTAAATGGAAGATATTAATAGAAGAAACTGCGACAGAGGGAGAAAGAGGAAGTATATGGGAATTTTGTATTTTCTGTTCATTTTTTTTTCTGTAAATCTAAAACTGCTCTAAGAAGTAAAGTCTATTAACATTAAAAAATTCAATATTCAAATCAATGCATATATAACATAAAAAATATATATTTGGCCTCTGCTCCCAGGTTCTGGCACAGAGCTTCTAAAACCTTGGTAAATTTCTGAGTGATAGGGGTGAGAGAGCATCTTTTGTTATCTACACTAATAAAAGAGTAATATGCTAATTAGACAGGCATTTTCCGGACAACTGTCCAGATGTCCTTCCAGACAAAGCCACGGTGGCGGGGCCGAGGCAGAGGCAGTTAGGGGTCATCAGACCAGCAGGGGAGAGCAGTTAGGGGAATCAGGCCAGCAGTTAGGGGTATCAGGCCAGCAGGAGAGAACAGTTAGGGGCATCGGGTAGGCAGGGGAGAGCAGTTAGGGCGATCAGGCCAGCAGGCAGAGTTGTTAGAGGTAATCAGGCAGGCAGGCAGGTGAGTAGTTAGGAGCCAGTAGTTCCAGATGTCTGACTGCCGGTTTAGGCTTGAGGGGTCCCAGATTGGAGAGGGTGCAGGCCAGGCTGAGGGATACCCCATCCCCATGCACGAATTTCATGCACAGGGCCTCTAGTTCATAATAAGCCCCTCTCAACCACACCTGAGTGTATGCTAATGAGATGACCCTTGGAGCATTGGGTGCTGGCCAGAGGAAACAACCACCTGATTAGAGGGTGGGCAGTGCCCCCCCCCAACTCTGGGGAGGGAAGAAGGGCTGTATGGAATTAACCATTGATGGCCAATGATCTAATCAGTAGTGCTTATGTGAAAACTCCATAAAAATCATCAAACAATGGAGTTGAGAGAACTTTGGATTGGAAAACACATTAAAGTGCCTAGGGAGGGAGTGAGAGCTCCATAGCCCCCACCCCAGACTTGCCTCAGCATCTGTTCCATTTTAGACCACACTGGGCTCTTTTCTTTTTCATGTCTTATGGTTGATGGCCAACAGTTTTAGAAAATAAATGTATAAAAATTTTCTTTCTAGACCAGTGATGGCGAACCTTTTGAGCTCGGCGTGTCAGCATTTTGAAAAACCCTAACAACTCTAGTGCCGTGTCACATATAGAAATTTTTTGATATTTGCAACCATAGTAAAACAAAGACATATTTTTGATATTTATTTTATATATTTAAATGCCATTTATCAAAGAAAAATCAACCAAAAAATGAGTTCGCGTGTCACCTCTGACTCGCGTGTCATAGGTTCGCCATCACTGTTCTAGACCATACATTTATGAGACCATAGAATTAGTTCCTCTGCAGTAATTTAGAGTTACTTGACTTATATTGTTTCTAACCGGTAGATACGTTTCTTTTATTGAGCAGTGATATGTCTGTCTTGGGTTGCCAGTTTGCCAGATCTGCTGTGTCCCTAATGAGACCCCGACCCTTTCTCCTCACCTTACACACACGTTTCCAAACGAGTTTTCTTTCAAAGCCCAGATGTGGATTTGGAATCCTGAAGGAAAAGGAGATAATTTCACCACACTTTTTCTACTGCTCATTTCAAGTGTGGCAAATACTTTTCAACCACATCAGTGTGTTTAGTCATATAGGGATGAGCCTTGTGTCCATATGACAAATATCACCCATTTGATCACTTAGTCTCACAAAATCAGTAATTATTTTGCACTGCAAGTAATAACCCCATTCACTGAAGTCACCAGTGCATGGATGCTCAGGACACCTGGTCGGGTTCAGTGAAAATGAACAACAGTAGAGGAAAAAGACAAGGCCCCCCATATGTGCTGGGTGAGTCATACATGAAGCACAGAGCACTTAATAGGATGTCAGACCTTTCTAGACATAGATGGACTGTGGGGAGGCCCAATAGTGTAGGAGAAAGTGCAGCAACTTCGAAAGACATGATTACCCTGCCAGGGCCCGCTTCCAGCTTTGGCTCTTAGTTGCTATGAAGCTTGAGAGACAGTTCCTTGATCCCATGTTTCCTCATCTCTAAAATGCAGAAAGTGTAATTTGCCACATTACTGTCAGGAAATATGACCTAAGCCATTTGACTACCCTGTGCATGCACTTAGTAAGTGATTGTAGTAGGAGCAGGAGAAAGGACTAGCCCAGTGGTCGGCAAACTGCGGCTCACAAGCCACACACGGTTCTTTGGCCCCTTGAGTGTGGCTCTCCCACAAAATACCACGTGCGGGCGCGCATGTACAGTGCAATTGAAACTTCGTGGCCCATGCGCAGAAGTCGGTATTTTGTGGAAGAGCCACACTCAAGGGGCCAAAGAGCCGCCTGTGGCTCGCGAGCCGCAGTTTGCCGACCACTGGACTAGCCCAATATTTCTATTTTCCTAGTACCTAAATTGCCTACTAGATTTCCCCATCCTCCATCACTTTTCAGATCTTTTCACCATCAGCAGTTTTAAGAACCACACACTGAGAGGTAAGATCCATTGGCATCAGTCTAAACATGTCTCTGGGCATTCATGGTTCTAGAATGCATACATTTGATAAGACAGTTTTATCCATCAGTTTAGAGGAGTTGCTCCAAATGTTTATTAGGCAATTGTTTAAGATACTTTCTTTTGCCAATGTGCTCCAAATCTGATACCCCGATTTTAAATAGTGCCCTTTAGACTGGTGTTTGAGGATCAAGCGAACAGTATAAGACCTCCATACCCACAAGCCAAAGCTGTAGGTCCTCCCCAAGTTTCTCCACTCCTGATGGCCTTCCTCAGTAATTATTATATAACTGCTTTTATCATCTCTGAATTCCTTAGATACACACACACATATAATTTTCTTAAATATTGTGATAAAAATGGACACAGTATCATGAGTATGTATATATAAAATATTTCATGCTACCTTTAATGAATCATTTATCATATTGATGTTGCATAAGAAATTTGATTTAATCTTTCTGCTTGAAGCATAACTTTCCTCTCAAGGTGAGACTCTTAGACCCCTTTTCCCCCACGCCATATTGCAGAAACCACAGGCACTATATTCATTCAGTTCCTGTCTTGGTGTCCGGCTGCCCCATTTACTGGTTGTCTGATATAAGCAAGTTACTAAAAGTCTATGAAACTCAGCTTCCTACTTGGGGAGCTGTGTAAGGATCCCAGGGGAAAATGTACTCAAGGTTCCAGGAACATTTAATGCACCTGGCTGATACGGCTGATACTGGTTATTATTATATTTTGGGTTGTTTAATCTCTAAACTTATTACACATGGTAATACTCATCTTCACATTAGGAACAGTATGCCCACTCACAAAGAATTTTAAGATAGAGCAAAACTGTACTTTGATGGGAGGCAAAATTCTAAAGATGACTCCCTAAGATTCCTGTCTCCTGGTTAGTCGTCAAACTCTAATCTTGGTACTGCAGGGATTTTGCAACTGTAATTGAAGTCCCGAGTCAAATGACCTTAAAATGTGGAGATTAGCAAGTGTGACTGATTTAACCCCTGGACCTTTAAAAGGCCTAAGATGAAGGCATGATGGGACATCGGGGAGATTCACAGAAAGAGAAGGATTTGATACATGGTTGCTGGCTTTGAAGATGGAGGAAAAATGAATGACAGAGTGAGCCATGAGGCAAGGATGTGGGCAGCCTCCAGAGGCTGGGAACAGCCCCTGGCAAACAGCCAGCTAAACATGGGGACCTCAATCTTACAACCGTAAGAAACTGGATTCTGCCCGCCCTGATTGAGTGGGTCCTCCCCATTCCTCCAGAGAAGGGCCTCGGCTTGTCACATTCTCACTGTGGCTTCTGAGAGCCTCCGCAGAGGACCCGGGTCTCCTGGATTTCTGACCTATGAACTGGAAGGTGATAAACAGCTACTGTTTAAGCCATTCCTTTGGTAACCTGCTATGCAGCAATAGAAGACCAATGCAACTACATTCTTCTCAGTTCTGACCTTTTCCCACTGTTATGGTCCATGGAATGTTAAAATACTTCTTCAGCCCTAACCGGTTTGGCTCAGTGAATAGAGCGTCGGCCTGCAGACTGAAAGGTCCCAGGTTAGATTCCGGTCAAGGGCATGTACCTTGGTTGTGGGCACATCCCCAGTAGGAGGTGTGCAGGAGGCAGCTGATTGATGTTTCTCTCTCATCAATGTTTCTAACTCTCTATCCCTCTCCCTTCCTCTCTGTAAAAATCAATAAAATATATTTAAAAAAAAATACTTCTTCAATGTCTATATGTATCTTTTTAAAAATAATGTTTAAGATACAAAAGAGTACTTGTCAAGGATCCTACTAATGAAAAGGAAAATTAAAAATTCAGACATGTATTTCTACTTTATTATCTAGGAACACTATTGCTGGTGTTTGGGTATTTAGATTCCAAATAAGCCAGTTCAAGGGTAACTTGATGTATTTTTTTATGTGTCTTACACTCTCTAACATATTTATATTATATGCAACAAAAGTTTAAATTCTATAGCATTTCAAAGATGTAAAGTTATTAATCCTATTAGCTATCATGTCCATATCACATAAAGGCTCAATTCCCTTTTCCATTTATTTTAATTTTATACTTTAAGTATTTGTATCATATTCAAATCATTTATAGCAGGGTTTAGGATGGCTCTTATAAAGGCAACTTAGCATAGTGACTGAGATAGAAAATTCTCCTTGTGTTTGAAGCTCTGTTCTATCGCTGTGGCTGCACGGTGTGGGAAAGCTACTGCTCCTCCCTGTGTCCCAGAATCCTCATCCACAAAAAGGCATGACTCGTGTGCCCGCTTTAGAAGTTGTTGTAGGGAATTAGTGAGTTAATATATGCAAAGTAGTTACATCAGTGCCTGACACTATAAGGCTTATATATGGACCTAGTGTTTTTATTTCATTTTGCATGTTGATAGTCAAAACTTAAATATTGCCCTTACTAGGTATATAGGACCTAAGCAATTCAATGTGTCCTTTTGGTTGCATGCTATGAAATTTCACTTTTTACCCCTTGGATCATAACAAAATTGCTTTGGATTAACTCTTTTTAACATTCTAGTGTCTGTTTTTATTCTTATTTCCAAGGAAACTTTTTTTTAATAAAAAAAATCCTTCTATTAAAAATATTGGGGTTTTTTCTGTAAATTAAAAATAAAATAAAATAGGAAATTCAAGGAAGGTCCGTATCTACGACCTGGGAAGCTAGAGAGTAGCTAGGGTTCTCCGAAGACAACAGCGCTTGCAATATTCACTGCAGAGTGTTTCCTAAATCACCGCCGAGGTGTGAAGCCCAGTGCCACTGCGTGCTGGACCCCTGCGCTGGAGTACACAGTGTGATTTTTGAATTTGCTTTTCTAGGTTTGAAAGGATAATGCACCAGTGCCACCTAGCTGTCCAAACACACTGTGATGCTTAGTTTTCCTTAGAGGAGATTATGCTGCTAGGGCACGAAGAAATACAAATTTTAATTTCTATGGCATCACCCCTGAATTATTTTAACAAATATTCATCTTCAGCAATGATACCAGTGATGCATTTAAGGTTCAGTTTAGGTAAATATTTGTCATGTTTATCGTCTTTTTTATCCAAGAGCATTAACAAATGGCACATACTAATTTTCAATAAATTTCTCTAATATGCCTGTATCTAAATCATTGAACACCTCTGCCACATCAACGTATTAGTTATAGATTACTGTGCAGCCCAGACTTTCAAGCTTCGCACAGTAGAGTGTATGTTTTCTCTTAAGACAGTATATAGGATATTCCATGGGTGATAAAAGCATTTTATTACACATTGCTTAAGAATTAAGCTTTATTTCTGTAATAGGGTACACACACAGTTAATGGTCTATATTTTTACTTAGCCTGAGGAATGTCTGGAAGTAGGGCTAGAGACCGCATTTTTAGATTAACTATGCAATTTGGGACAAAGTAAGAATATGCTTGACCTTGAACAGTGTGTGCCATCTTTAGGCCTCTATAGGAGTAGGGTTAGATGACCTCTCAGTCTTCCATGTGTCTATTATAAGTCAGTAGTCCACTGACTATGGCTGGGAACACTAGTGTGCTTCCAGCCAGCTCTCTCTTCCCCTTTATAAAAAAGCATGGTTATATTCACACTAAAGCAACATAATGTCTGGCCTTTCTTGTTTCCTTTCTTCCTTCTGTCATTCTCGTTTTCTACTGAAGCCATTTGCTTACTAAAAATAAAGACACTTCTGAGCCTTTCAAAGTGTCCCTTCTTTAGCAGAAAAATGCAGATTAAATACTTACAAAAAGTAAAAAATCACAAAGACCACTTTAAATCAAGGATAACACTTTAAAAATCGCCGTTCTTAACCAAACAGCATATTGATGGTATGAAAGTAATTTAAAAATAGAAAACCCTGTAAGCTTCTAAGAAATAGGAGTGTTTTCTCTAAAACAACAAAAGGCTATAAACATATGTCCTCAAGCTGCTAAAACCTGTCCAGTTTTTAGCATAATATTTACATAATTCATGTAAATTTAAAGTACATTTTGAGTCAAACCTGTCAATCCACTCACATGTTTCCACATGGCTAGGCCTTGGCTTAAACATGATAGATTAAGGAGGGAGACTGTCAGAGACTAACCCAAACAACCACACTCAGTACTGCTGGGTCCTCCGGAAGAGGGAAGGGTGACTTCACATCCCATGTGACCAGAGCTTAGGAACAGGAGCCCTACTTCAACATGAGACCTCGCTCTGAAGCCTGTGATCTCATCCAACAACGGCTTGTAAACTAGATACTTGAATTCATAATGGCAACATCTATAGAGTTAAGTACTCGATGATGCGTATGTGTCCAGGTAAAGAAGTTCAAGCAATAATATTGTCAACATTTCCTGGCCATTATTTTTTCTCTTGTGTAGCATTTGCCTGTGTGGCCTTCAGCACCTGTGGCAGAGATGGCTAACTCATCATCAAACCCATGAACTCTCCTTTCTGATAACACAGCCTGAACTATAGTTTTCTTACTCCTTTGTAGTAAGGTGCACTGGATTAAAGAAATGTACAGAATCCTCACACATGACCCATCTGTGTTCCTCCTCACTCCTGCTTGCTGCCACAAGCAGGAGACCTGAATGTCAAATGTTGAATGTGAAGGAGCTGCAAGAAGGTTGAACAGATATAGAGCATGTTATAGAGTGGCAAACACCTGATAAATCTGTGGCCTGTGGTAACTTGGAAGGCAGAGTAAAGGTAGCTCTAGGTGAAATTGAAGGGGGAAAAGTCAAAATAGCAGTGTATGTTGGCATTACTTTGCATTTTCAGCAAGATATTTTAAAAAAAGGGTGAGTTGAGGGTGGATTCTAAACAAAAAGAGAAAGGACATGAGAAAATACAAATATGGTAATTTTAAGAATCCGAAAGTTGACTGTTGAGACCTCAAATAGTAAGATGTAAGGATGAGAGAGTCTTTGAAAGACAAAGCCCATTAAAACCCTGACAGGGACACAAATCACATTAAGGATGGAGACTTCCATGGAGTTTATTATCTGCAATGGACTCAGATTGGCTACCAAATTTGGCATTGTCAGTTTCCAAATGTGTGTGGGGGGTGGGGGTGAGGGATGGAAGTAGAGAGAGAATGAGACAGAAATGTATGGAGAGATTGGAAGAGGAAAAATAAATAAATAAATAAATAAATAAATAAAGCATGAGAATTATGTCTGAGAAAGAACTTTTGTTTGTTACTGACACAGAAAACTTACTGGAAGTCAATAGAAAATTTACTAGATTTCTAAGGTAACGGCATTACCAAAACAACCCCAAGCCTGGGCTAAAATAACCTTTGACCCTGAATTTTAATTCCACCTTCAGCCATCAAAACCTACAATTAGTGCATAGTGTCTAACAAGAATGCCAGTAGAGGAGAGAGGATGAAAACAAGGAAGAAACCCTAGTGGTTACACAGATGAGTCCTCTCCAAGTGCTGAACAGGCGTCCAATCAGAAGTTCCCTACGACTGGGTTAGAAAAGCTCTCCCTGACCCCTCAGATTTCATCGCTGCTTTGGGCCAGTGATTGATGTGAGTCTCCCCTTCTCTCCTTTTCTGAAGAGGAATGTTTTCACAGTTAACTTCTTATCTTTGCCACACGCTGTGTAGTATATGTTGAAGGCAGGCTGATAGTCTGTCTTTTTCCTCCATCGGTCTCTGTGAAATGTGATGGATTAGAAGGATGATGCCTTTAATGCTCAGAGAGGCCAGGCGGACGGTACAGGTGAGCTAAGCACTGCATGTATGTTAGGAACTGTAGAGACTGTGTTGGACTGTACAGTAAGAGGTGGATGCCACTACTCAGCTTCTACAGGTTCTTGCCCGGTAGACATGATGTTGCAGTTTTAATTTTTTATTATTTTTAAAGAAGACAGAGAGGTCTAGATTTTTATATAATGTCAGATCAAAATTTTAAAAGAAATTTTATGGCTCATAGAATCACTTACCGAGTTGGACTTGACCTGTGGGCTACCCATTTGCCAACTTTGACAACTTTTCTGTTGTTGCTTTATTTTACTAATTTTACTTGATCGCGTAGCATGAGATCTTCCCTCTGAACAAATTTTTAGGAATACATGTTTTTAAGACTAATGAAACTGACAATGCCAAAAGAAGATGCTCATGAGTAACTGATCATTCTAGAGTAAAGGCCTGGAATAATGACACTGAGATTGTTAGCTAATATAAATTCTAACAGCAAGTCCTCATAAACATATTTCAAAAATCCAGACATCCCATGAAGAGCCTGCTTTGTTTGCAGGGGTCATATGAGCTATGGGGTCAAGTAGGAAGGTGTGTTACCTTTTATAAAAACAAGAACAACAAGAATAATGCTTAAAACCAAAATATGAAAAATCAACAGAACACTGACATTTGAGATTAGAGCTATCTGAGTGTATAAGAAGGAGAAATCCTTGTTTCCCCCCTGCTTACTCTGGCTTAGCACCATCATCAGACTGGGAACAAGTTTGCTGAGATGATTTTTTGGGGCTCATTTTGAAAGTGAACTTTGTTAATAAAGCATTAATTCAAATTTGAAATACAGTTGAAATCTAAAATCATCTGAGTTCATAATTATGGCATCTGATGACATGGCCTTACTGGTGAGTGCAGGTTTATTGAGCAGTTTTTAAAACAGAATAATGAGCCTGGAGTGGCTCAGTGGTTGAGCATAGACCTATGAACCAGGAGGTCACAGCTCAATTTCCGGTCAGGGCACATGTCCGTGTTGCAGGCTTGATCCCAGTAGAGGGTATGCAGGAGGCAGCCTATCAATGATTCTCTCTCATTATTGATGTTTCTATCTCTCGATCTCCCTCTCCCTTTCTCTCTGAAATATATATACAGTGGGGCCTTGACTTACGAGTGTCCCGACTAATGAGTTTTTCGAGATACAAGCCATCTCTCGGCCGATTTTTTGCTTTGAGTTGCGAGCTAAAATTCGGGTTATGAGCCAGCTTCAGATACCCCACCGCTAGTTGGCGCAGCGAACGTCACAATGAACGCCCCAATATCAGCCCAGCATCATGTGTCTCACTCGTTCACTTTTTGATTTGACATACGAGTAATTTGAGTTACGAGCTCGTCGGGGAGGTGTCTCTCATAAGTCATCGAGGT